>NC_034195.2:50181535-50246535 GCF_002021735.2 Oncorhynchus kisutch
ACTACCTCTCTCCATTCCTGTCTGTCAGTCTATCTGTGTCTGTAGCTGTTATTTCTCTGTCTGTGTCAGAGAGCTAACCAGCACAGAGAGAGAAAAAAACAACCTTTTGTAGACTTAAACAGAGGACTGTTACCTTTCGTTCAAACAGAAAACCCGGATCGCTAAAAACCGTGCATCGAAGAGCCGGGGCGCTAACTCGTACATCCACTACAAACGCTACAACGGTCATTTCCTGATCCACAACTCTCTCAAAGAGGTACTGTAACAGAACCGACCGGTTGGAGGGGCTCATCATCGGCCCGTGACCAGTACTGCATGTCTCTCAGCTCAGGGCCATGTTGTGACCACGGGGGCTGCGTAACACCAGGGGGACTGCTTATGGCGTAACACCAGGGGCTGTTGCCCTTGCTGCTCCCATTCCAGTGCTTCAGTATAGTCGGCTTCGTCGTAGACTGTCTTGACAGCACCCATCACCTCTTTCTCAGCTACAGCATTGACATGCACTTTCCAAACTCTATCAGGACCAGCTCTCCACTCTGTTACTCCCCCTGCTGGCGAATTGGAGCTATCACTCACATTGACTCATCATAACCAAGTCGTGCAACTGTCTGCCATACAGGGTGTAGGGTGAAGTTTCCCCTAGATGCTGATCTTCAGTTAGTTTTAACATGTTATATTTAAGATTGGAGTGAAAAAGCTGATCCTAGATCTGTACCTAGAGGAAACTTCATCCTGGAGGGTCCAACAATGTTTGTAGGGAAAAGATAGAAGGAGTCACAAATGTTTTTTCAGCTGAACACCTGGCTGCTTATCACTCGGTATATGTTGTCTGGAGTGATGAATCACGCTTCACCATCTGGCAGTCCGACGGACAAATCTGGGTTTGGCGGATGCCAGGAGAACGCTACCTGCCCAAATGCATATTGCAACTGTAAGGTTTGGTGGAGGAGAAATAATGGTATAGGGCTGTTTTGATTGTTCAGGTTAGGCCCCTTAGTTCCAGTGAAGGGACATCTTAACGTTATAGCATACAATGACATTCTAGATGATTCTGTGCTTCCAACTTCGTGTCAAAAGTTTGGGGAAGTCCATTTCCTGTTTTAGCATGACAATGCCTCTGTGCACAAATTAGGGTCCAACCATAAATGGTTTGCCGAGATCGGTGTGGAAGAACTTGACTGGTCTGCACAGAGCCCTGACCTTAACTCCATCAATCACCTTTGGGATGAATTGGAACACCGACTGCAAGCCAGGTCTAATCGCCCAACATCAGTGCCCGACTTCACTAATGCTCTTGTGGCTGAATGGAAGCAAGTCCCCACAACCATGTCACAACATCCAGTGGAAAGCATTCCTAGAGGAGTGGAGGCTGGTATAGCAGCAAAGTAGTGACCAACTCCATATTAATGTCCATGATTTTGGAATTAGATGTTTGTGGAGCAGGTGTCCACATACTTTTGGTCATATAGTGTATCTTCCATAGGGTCATCTAAGAACCATTGCAGGCTAGGCTTCTTAATTTCAGCACTGCGTGTGGTTTTCTACAGCTGACCAATGCCTAACACTCCTCTGCTCAGAGTTGGTCCCTCAGTAATGTTTAGCCCTAATTCCTATTCTCTGTCTTCTTCTCTCTGTGTACCCCAATGTTTAGCCCTAATTCCTATTCTCTGTCTTCTTCTCTCCCCAAGGCGTCCAAGGAAGCAGGACAGCTCCTAGTGGGAAAACCCAACATTCCCTTTGAGAGCCATCATCACCACCTTCTGCACTGCCTGGAGAAGACCACAGTAAGAACACCTTTACCATAACCCCTAACTATGATCTTTACCATAAACATAACCATAACCCCTAACCATAAACATAACCATAACTCCTAACCATAACCCCTAACCATAACCTTTACCATAAACATAACCATAACTCCTAACCATAACCTTTACCATAAATATAACCATAACCTTTACCATAAACATAACCGTAACCCCTAACCATAACCTTTACCATAAACATAACCGTAACCCCTAACCATGATCTTTACCATAAACATAACCGTAACCCCTAACCATGATCTTTACCATAAACATAACCATAACCATCATCACCCCCTGATTACCAGCATGCCAAAGATAACATGCATTTTGCCAGCCCAGTAACGTTGTGCCTTCAAAACAGACAAGCATACTTTATTTTACATGTATGTATAATTCAGAGAGATAAAAAAGCATGTATTTTATGTTAGCCATGACAAACACACACACACACACACACACACACACACACACACACACACACACACACACACACACACACACACACACACACACACACACACACACAACACACACACACACACTCGCACACACACACACACACACACACACACAACACACACACACACACACACACACACACACACACACACACACACAACACACACACACACACACACACAACACACACAACACACACACACACACACACACACACACACACACACACACACACACACACACACACACAACACACACACAACACACACACACACACACACACACACACACAACACACACACACACACAACACACACACACACACACACACACACACACACACACACACACACACACACACACACACACACACACACACACACACACACACACACACACACACACACACACACACACACACACACACACACACACACACACACACACACACACACACACACTCGCACACACACACACACACGCACGCACACACACACACACACACACACACACACACACACACAACACACACACACACACACACACAACACACACACACACACTCGCACACACACACACACGCACGCACGCACACACGCAGACACACACACACACACACACACACACACTCGCACACACACACACACACACACACACACACAACACACACGCACACACACACACACACTCGCACACACACACACACACACACACACACACACAACACACACGCACACACACACACAACACACACGCACACACACACACACACACTCGCACACACACACACACGCACGCACACACACACACACGCAGACACACACACACACACGCAGACACACACACACACACACACCTACATGCCGTTCTATATGGTAGAGTATATGCCTGCTTCATACCCCTTAGTGCTGCGTGCAGCATTATGTATGTTGGCTGAGGAGAAACATGAACAGGAAGCAGGAGAGAGAGAGAGAAATGCCTTTACTCCTATGGAACTTTTGTGGGTGTAATGTTTACTGTTAATTTTTTCTTCATTTGCTTTGGCAATGTTAACATATGTTTCCCATGCAAAATAAAGCCCTTAAATTGAAATTGAATTGAGAGACAGAGACAGAGAATAACTACTGTGGGTTATGCTTCAACAGAAACCTTGGGAAAATCCTCTGCATTATCATTAACAGCAGACGTACATTTCCTCAGTGAAAACAATGTACTGAGCAAATGTCAGAATGGCTTTTTACCAAATTATTGTACGACAGACCACGTATTCACCCTGCACACCCTAATTGAAAAACAAAACAACCAAAACAAAGCCAAAGTCTTCTCATGCTTTGCTGATTTCAACAAAAGCCTTCAACTCAATTTGGCATGAGGGTCAAGTATACAAATTGATGGAAAGTGGTGTTGGGGGAAAAACATACAACAATATGAAATCCATGAACACAAACAACAAGTGTGTGTGCGGTTAAAATAGGCAAAAAAACACACACATTTCTTCCCACAGGTCCGTGGGGTGAGACAGGGATGCAGCTTAAGACCCACCCTCTTCAACATATATATAAATGAATTGGTGAGGGCACTAGAACAGCCTGCAGCACCCGGCCTCACCTTACAAGAATTTATTAAAAATGGCGCCGGAAGAAATGGCAGCAGTTGTACGGGCCCACGACCAATTGTGCTATATTTTTCCCGCGTTATTTCGAACTTATTTTGTACATAATGTTTCTTCAACCGTATCTTATGGCAAAGAAAGAGCTTCTGAATATCAGGACAGCGATCACTCACCTCGGATTAGACTAAGAGCTTCTGGATATCAGGACAGCGATCACTCACCTCGGATTAGACAAAGAGCTTCTGGATATCAGGACAGCGATCACTCACCTCGGATTAGACAAAGAGCTTCTGGATATCAGGACAGCGATCACTCACCTCGGATTAGACTAAGAGCTTCTGGATATCAGGACAGCGATCGCTCACCTCGGATTAGACTAAGAGCTTCTGGATATCAGGACAGCGATCACTCACCTCGGATTAGACAAAGAGCTTCTGGATATCAGGACAGAGATCACTCACCTCGGATTAGACAAAGAGCTTCTGGATATCAGGACAGCGATCACTCACCTCGGATTAGACTAAGAGCTTCTGGATATCAGGACAGCGATCACTCACCTCGGATTAGACAAAGATTTTTTCTACAACGAGCAAGACGCACAGGACATTCTCCAAACACCCAGCAGGGCCAACATCCCTGTTATTTGCAAGAGGAAGCGATGCAGGTACAAAGAGCCAGATGCCTCGTCAGGACCCGCAGAAGGCGAGTGTGAAAGCTGCCATTACCGTCAATACTACTCGCCAACTTGCAATCATTGGACAATAAATTAGACGAGGTACGATCATGAATATCCTACCAACAGGACATCAAAAACTGTAATATCCAATGTTTTACGGAATCGTGGCTGAATGACGACATGGATATTCAGCTAGTGGGATATACGCTGCACCGGCAGGATAGAACAGCACACCCCGGTAAGACGAGGGGGTGGGGTCTGTGCATATTTGTAAACAACAGCTGGTGCACAAAATCTAAGGAAGTCTCTAGATTTTGCTCGCCTGAAGTAGAGTATATTGTGATAAACTGCAGGCCACACTACTTGCCTAGAGAGTTTTCAGCTATACTTTTTGTGGCTGTTTGTTCACCACCACAGACAGATGCTGGTACTACACTCAGTCAGCTGTTTAAGGAAATAAGCAAACAGGAAACCGCTCACCCAGAGGCGGCACTCCTAGTGGCCAGAGACTTTAATGCAAGGAAACTTAAATCAGTTCTACCAAATTTCTATCAACATGTTAAATGTGTAACCAGAGATAAAACAAAGACCACCTGTACTCCACATACAGAGATGCGTACAAAGCTCTTCCTCCATTTGGTAAATCTGACCACAATTCTATCCTCCTGATTCCTGCTTACAAGCTAAAATGAAAGCAGGAAGCACCAGTGACTCGGTCTATAAAAAAAAGTGGTCAGATGAAGCAGATGCTAAACTACAGGACTGCTTTGCTATCACAGACTGGAACATGTTCCGGGATTCTTCCGATGACATTGAGGAATACACCACATCAGTCACTGGCTACATCAATAAGTGCATTGAGGACGTCGTCCCCACAGTGACTGCACGTACATACCCCAACCAGAAGCCATGAATTACAGGCAACATTTGCACTGAGCTAAAGGGTAGAGCTGCCGCTTTCAAGGTGCGGGACTCTAACCCGGAAGCTTACAAGAAATCCCTCTATGCCCTGCGACGAACCATCAAACAAGCAAAGCGTCAATACAAGGCTAAGATTGAATCATACTACACCAGCTCCGACTCCGACGCTCGTCTCATGTGGCAGGGCTTGCAAATTATTACAGTCTACAAAGGGAAGCACAGCCGCGAGCTGCCCAGTGACACGAGCCTACCAGACGAGCTAAATAACTTCTATGCTCGCTTCGAGGCAAGCAACACTGAGACATGCATGAGACCATCAGCTGTGCCGGACTACTGTGTGATCACGCTCTCCGTAGCCGACGTGAGTAAGACCTTTAAACAGGTCAACATTCACAAGGCCGCTGGGCCATACGGATTACCAGGACACGTGCTCTGGGCATGTGCTGACCAACTGGCAGGTGTCTTCACTGACATTTTCAACATGTCCCTGATTGAGTCTGTAATACCAACATGTTTCAAGCAGACCACCATAGTCCCTGTGCCCAAGAACATAAAGGCAACCTGCCTAAATGACTACAGACCCGTAGTACTCACGACCATAGCCATGACGTGCTTTGAAAGGCTGGTAATGGCTCACATTAACACCATTATCCCAGAAACCCTAGACCCACTCCAATTTGCATACCGCTCAAACAGATCCACAGATGATGCAATCTCTATTACACTCCACACTGCCCTTTCCCACCTGGACAAAAGGAACACCTATGTGAGAATGCTGTTCATTGACTACAGCTCAGCGTTCAACACCATACTACCCTAGGCCTGATCACCGACAACGACGAGACAGCCTATAGGGAGGAGGTCAGAGACCTGGCCGGGTGGTGCCAGAATAACAACCTATCCCTCAACGTAACCAAGACTAAGGAGATGATTGAGGACTACAGGAAAAGGAGCACCGATCACGCCCCCATTCTCATCGACTGGGCTGTAGTGGAGCAGGTTGAGAGCTTCAAGTTCCTTGGTTCCACATCAAGTTCCACATCAGGGCGCGACAAAGCCTATTCCCCCTCAGGAAACTAAAAAGATTTGGC
Organism: Oncorhynchus kisutch; assembly: GCF_002021735.2. Classification (NCBI taxonomy): domain Eukaryota; kingdom Metazoa; phylum Chordata; class Actinopteri; order Salmoniformes; family Salmonidae; genus Oncorhynchus; species Oncorhynchus kisutch. The sequence continues at coordinate 50,188,103 of NC_034195.2, forward strand.
ATGGGTCCTGAGATCCTCAAAAGGTTCTACATTTGCAACATCGAGAGCATCCTTACCGGTTGCATCACTGCCTGGTACGGCAATTGTTCGGCCTCCGACCGCAAGGAGGGTAGTGCGTATGGCTCAGGGTAGTGCGTATGGCACAGTACATCACTGCGGCTAAGCTGCCTGCCATCCAGGACCTCTACATCAGGCGGTGTCAGAGGAAGGCCCTAAAAATGGTCAAAGACCCCAGCCATCCCAGTCATAGACTGTTCTCTCTACTACCGCATGGCAAGCGGTACCAGAGTGCCAAGTCTAGGACAAAAAGGCTTCTCAACAGTTTTTACCCCCAAGCCATAAGAATCCTGAACAGGTAATCAAATGGCTAACCAGACTATTTGCATTGTGTGCTCTTTTTACGCTGCTGCTACTCTCTGTTTATCATATATGCATAGTCACTATACAGTCATGTACATACTACCTCAATTGGCCCGACCAACCAGTGCCCCTGCACATTGGAATTTGAAGTGAAATATCTAGTGTTTGCTGATGATCTGGTGCTTCTGTCACCAACCAAGGAGGGCCTACAGCAGCACCTAGATCTTCTGCACAGATTCTGCCAGACCTGGGCCCTGAGAGTAAATCTCAGTAAGATAAAAAATAATGGTGTTCCAAAAAAGGTCCAGTCGCCAGGACCACAAATACAAATTCTATCTAGACACCGTTGCCCTAGAACACACAAAAACTGTACATACCTCGGCCTAAACATCAGCGCCACAAGTAACTTCCACAAAGCTGTGAACGATCTGAGACAAGGCAAGAAGGGTGTTCTATGCCATCAAAATTAACATAAAATTCGACATACCAATTAGGCTCTGGCTAAAAATCAGTTATAGAACCCATTGTCCATTATGGATGTGAGGTCTGGGGTCTGCTCACCAACCAAGATTTCACAAAATGGGACAAACACCAAATTGAGACTTGCAGAAGTTTGCAAAAATTATCCTCAGTGTACAACATAAAACACCAAATAATGCATGCAGAGCAGAATTAGGTCGATACCCGCTAATTATCAAAATCCACAACCACCAACCACCAAATCCACAACCACCAAATTCTACAACCACCTAAAAGGAAGCGATTCCCAAACTTTCCATAACAAAGCCATCACCCACAGAGAGATGAACCTGGAGAAGAGCAAGCAAGCTGGTCCTGGGACTCTGTTCACTAACACAAACAGACCCCACAGAGCCCAGGACAGCAACACAATTAGACCCAACCAAATTATGAGAAAACAAAAAGATAATTACTTGACACATTGGAAAGAATTAACAAAAAACTGAGCAAACTCGAATGCTATTTGGCCCTAAAACAGAGAGTACACAGTAGCAGAATATCTGACCACTGTGACTGACCCGAACTTAAGGAAAGCTTTGACTATGTACAGACTCAGTGAGCATAACTTTGAAATTTGGAAAGGCCGCCATAGGCAGACCTGGCTCTCAAGAGAAGACAGGCTATGTGCACACTGCCCACAAAATGAGGTGGAAACTGAGCTGCACTTCCTAGCATCCTGCCAAATGTATGACCATATTAGAGACACATATTTCCCTCCGATTACACAGATCCACAAAGAATTAGAAAACAAACCCATTTTTGATAAACTCCCAAATCTACTGGGTGAAATATCACAGTGTGCCGTCACAGCAGCAAGATTTGTGACCTGTTGCCACAATGGCAACCAGTGAACTATACTATATTTATGTTTATTTATATTCCCCTTTGTACCATTTGCACATCGTTACAACACTGTATATAGACATAATATGACATTTGTAATATTTTGGATGTTCTATGAGTGTAATGTGTACTGTTCATTTTTATTGTTTATTTCACGTTTGTATATTCTCTACTTCACTTACTTTGGTAATGTTAACATATGTTTCCCATGCCAATAAAGCCCCTTGAATTGAGAGCGCGAGAGCAAGAGAGAGCTTGGTAGCTTGCCGATTCTCCACACTTCTCCCACAGAACAAGTGTAAGCATTGGCTGAAGGGACTTTCCCACCATTGTTAAATCCATCACGGAATGCGCAACTTCCAACTTCAGGAGAAGGGTGGAGCTGTTCCCTCCCCTCCGTCCTTGTTTACTCCCCTTCGAAGATCTGATTGGACTGGATATATAAAAAAAAGCAATATGATGGAATCTAGGTGGAGCTGACCTTTACACCTACTCAATTGTTTCAGATTGATGAATGGGAGTGAACTACAGAAAATGGGAGGGAACATCTTCCTGAAAAATATAAAATTTCATTTTAGTCATTTAGCAGACTCTCTTATCTAGAGTGACTTACATTAGTGCATTCATCTTAAGATACAGTAGCGAGGTGAGACAACAGTTGCAGTAACTACATTACATTACATTAAAGAGGCTATCAGCAAAGTCAGTGCTAGTTTTATTTCATTTTTTTAATTGCGGGGGGGTAAGACTGAGGTGTCTTATTTAAGATACTCTTTGAAGAGGTAGAGTTTCAGGCGTTAGCGGAAGATGGGCAGGGACTCTGCTGTCCTAGCAGTGGAGGCTGGTGGGACGAGCTATAGGAGGACAGGCTCATTGTAATTGGCTGGAATGGAATCAATGTAAAGGTATTGAACACATCAAACATATGAAAACCACATTTGAGTACTTTTCATTTATTACATTCTAGCCAATGTGCATGTCCTCCTAAAGCTCCTCCCAGCAGCCTCCTCAGTGTCCTAACATCAGGGGGAAGCTGGCTCCACCATTGGGGTGCCAGGACAGAAAAGGACTTTAGGGACGGCCAGAGGTGGCAGAAAGGAGTGAGGTTGGGATGTAGGGTTTGAGCAGAGCCTGAAGGTAGGGAGGGGCAGTTCTCCTTGCTGCTCCGTAGGCAAGCACCTTTGTCTTGTAGTGGATCCGAGCTTCTGTAACGGATGTGAAACGGCTAGCTAGCTAGTTAGTGGTGGTTCGCGCTAAATAGCGTTTCAATCGGTGACGTCACTTGCTCTGAGACCTTGAAGTAGTGGTTCCCCTTGCTCTGCAAGGGACTTGTCATTTGTGGAGCGATGGGTAACGGTGCTTCGTGGGTGACTGTTGTTGATGTGTGCAGAGGGTCCCTGGTTCGAGCCTGGGTTTGGGCGAGGGGATGGACTATAGTTATACTGTTACACTTCCACCGAGAGCCAATGGAGTGTACGGAGCACCGGGGTGACATGGGAGATGCAGCTTTCTGGGTAAAATGCTAAAGGTTTAATGTCACAAGAGCCAACAGAGAGTTGTAGTAGTTCAGATGCGTTATGAAGACTGCCTGGATTAGGACCTGCACTCTTTCCTGTGTGAGGAAAGGTCGGTACTCTACGGATGTTGTTGAACATGAACCTGCAGGAGCGAGACACTGTTATTATATTTTCAGAGAATTACAGGGTGTTGTCCAGGGTCACGCCAAGGTTCTTTTCACTCTGGGAGGGGGACACTGTGTAGTTGTCGACCGTGATAGAGAGGTCTTGGAGCGTGCAGGCCTTCCCCGGGAGGAGGAGCAGGTCTGTTTTGTCAAGGTTGAGCTTGAGGTGGTAGGCTGAAATCCAAGCTGAGATATCTGCCAGGAACGCAGAGATGCATGTCAGTGTCAGAAGGGGGGAAGGAGAAAAGTTGAGTGTCATCTGCATAGCAATGATGGGAGAGACTATGGGAGGATATGACAGAGCCAAGTGACTTGGTGTATAGAGAAAAGATGAGAGGAGCTAGAACCAAGCCCTGGGGGACACCAGTAGTGATAACACATGGTGCAGACACAGATCCTCTCCAAGCCACCTGGTAGGAGCGGCCTGCCAGGTAGGATGCAATCCAAGAGTGTGCAGAGCCTGAGACGCCCAGCCCTGAGAGAGTGGAGAGGAGGATCTGATGGTTCACGGATGTTGAAGGCAGCAGATAGATCTAGGAGGATGAGAACAGAGGAGAGAGAGTTAGAATTGGCAGAGCGGAGAGCCTCCGTGACAAAGTGGAGAGCAGTCTCAGTTGAGTGACCTGTCTTGAAGCTTGACTGTTCAGGGTCAAGAAGGTCATTCTGAGAGAGATAATAAAGAGAGTTGGTCAGAAACAGCACGCTCAAGTGTTTTGGAAAGAACAGAAAGAAGGGATACCAGTCTGTAGTTTTTGACATCAAAGGGATCGAGGGTTGGTTTCTTGTGGAGGGGAGTGACTCTGGACATCTTGAAGTCAGAGGGGACGCAGCCAGTGGTCAGGGATGAGTTAATGAGGGAAGTAAGGAAGGGAGGTCTCCAGAGAAAAGGGGATGTGGTCAGGTGGTCAGGTGGTCAGGTGGTCAGGTGGTCAAGTGGTCAGGTGGTCAGGTGGTCAGGTGGTCAAGTGGTCAGGCGGCTGGACATCACTAGTCGCAGGATTTCATCTGGAGAGAGAAGGTAGAAAGAGGTCAAGGCGTAGGTTAGTTCTGTTTGAGTGGGACCAGTGGACTCAGTAGGCTGTTGTGAATGAGGAGTGGATGATGTCAAAGAAAGTGGTTGACAAAGTCGTCTGCAGAGAGAGAGGAGGTGGAGTGATATAGGAGGGAGAAGGTGGAAAAGAGTTTCCCAGGTTTGGAGGCAGAGGCGTGGTATTAGAGTGACAGGAAGCGGCTTTAGCAGTGGATACAGAAGAACAAGTAGAGAGGAGGTAATGGAAGGATGGAAGGTAGTAAGTTTGGTTTTCCTCCATTTTTGCTCAGCTGCCCACAGCTCTATTCTGTGAGCCACGCAGTGAGTCATTCAGCCACAGAGCAGGAGGGGAGGATCGAGCCGGTTGGGAGGAAAGTGGACAGTGAAAATCAAAAGGAGACGGAAAGGGAGGAGAGTAGGGTCCAAGAGGCAGGAGAGAGAGAGAGTCAGGAGACAGCAGGGTGAAGGATTTAGTAGAAGGGAGAGATGATGGGATAGAAGAGGAGAGATTAGAGGGAAAGAGAGCGACGATTAAAATACCATCTGGTTAGGGGCTGAGTGGGTAGGGAGAGAGGGAGAAAAAAATTAGATTGAAGGCACCCAGTACGATACGTGGTGAGCCATCGTAGGGAAATTAGCTTATCAAGGTGTCATACTCATTGAGGAACTCTCCAAGGTCACCTGGTGGCCGATAGATGACAACAATGTTAAGCTTGAGTGAACAAGTGGACAAGTTACATTCGAATGAGGAGCTGGAAAGGTGAGAGTGGGGGAAAAATAGAAAATATCAATTCATGAGAAATAAGTATCTCTGACACCACCGCAACGACCAGATGCTCTCGGGAATATGAGAGTTCACATAGTCAGATGAAGAGAGAGCAGCCGGAGTAGAAGTGTTTTCTGGGGTATGTGGACAAAGGTATGTGGGCAACCCTTCAAATCAGTGGAAACAGATATTTCAGCCACACCCGTTGCTGACAGGTGTATAAAATCGAGCACACAGCCATAGAATAAAAAATAAATCAAGCTCAGCCGCGAAGTGGTAGGCCACACAAGCTCACAGAACGAGACCACCACAGTGCTGAGGTGGTAGGCCACACAAGCTCACAGAATGAGACCACCACAGTGCTGAAGTGGTAGGCCACACAAGCTCACAGAACGAGACCACCACAGTGCTGAAGTAGTAGGCCACACAAGCTCACAGAACGAGACCACCACAGTGCTGAAGTGGTAGGCCACACAAGCTCACAGAACGAGACCACCACAGTGCTGAAGTGGTAGGCCACACAAGCTCACAGAACGAGACCACCACAGTGCTGAGGTGGTAGGCCACACAAGCTCACAGAATGAGACCACCACAGTGCTAAAGTAGTAGGCCACACAAGCTCACAGAACGAGACCACCACAGTGCTGAAGTAGTAGGCCACACAAGCTCACAGAACGAGACCACCACAGTGCTGAAGTGGTAGGCCACACAAGCTCACAGAACGAGACCACCACAGTGCTGAAGTAGTAGGCCACACAAGCTCACAGAACGAGACCACCACAGTGCTGAAGTGGTAGGCCACACAAGCTCACAGAACGAGACCACCACAGTGCTGAAGTGGTAGGCCACACAAGCTCACAGAACGAGACCACCACAGTGCTGAGGTGGTAGGCCACACAAGCTCACAGAACGAGACCACCACAGTGCTGAAGTAGTAGGCCACACAAGCTCACAGAATGAGACCACCCCAGTGCTGAGGTGGTAGGCCACACAAGCTCACAGAACGAGACCACCACAGTGCTGAAGTAGTAGGCCACACAAGCTCACAGAACGAGACCACCACAGTGCTGAAGTAGTAGGCCACACAAGCTCACAGAACGAGACCACCACAGTGCTGAAGTGGTAGGCCACACAAGCTCACAGAACGAGACCACCACAGTGTTGAAGTGGTAGGCCACACAAGCTCACAGAACGAGACCACCACAGTGCTGAAGTAGTAGGCCACACAAGCTCACAGAACGAGACCACCACAGTGCTGAAGTAGTAGGCCACACAAGCTCACAGAACGAGACCACCACAGTGCTGAGGTGGTAGGCCACACAAGCTCACAGAACGAGACCACCACAGTGCTGAGGTGGTAGGCCACACAAGCTCACAGAACGAGACCACCACAGTGCTGAGGTGGTAGGCCACACAAGCTCACAGAACGAGACCACCACAGTGCTGAGGTGGTAGGCCACACAAGCTCACAGAACGAGACCACCACAGTGCTGAGGTGATAGGCCACACAAGCTCACAGAACGAGACCGCCAAGTGCATAACGCGTAAAAAGGGTCTGTCCACGGTTGCAAGCCTCCGGAAGCAACGTCAGCACAAGAACAGTTCGTCGGGAGCCTTCATGAAATGGGTTTCCATGGCCAAGCAGCCGCACACAAACCTAAGATCACCATGTACAATGCCAAACGTTGTCTGGAGTGGGGGCCTTCCCAGAAAAGTGGGGGCTGTTATAGCAGCGAAGACGGTACCAACTCCATATTAATGCCCAGGATTTTGGAATGAGATGTTCAATGAGCAGGTGTCCACATACTTTTGGTCATGAAGTGTATGTCTCTGTCAGGGCCAAAAAGTCGAGGGGCTTTAGGGTGACAAAGGCTGAGATGAACTAGCCTTTTTGCCCACAGATTGGCAGTTCCAGAGGCTGTCGGAGACTAAGAATTCCATATGGGTTGTGCGCTCAGGGTACAACAGAGCGCGAACAGGGATAGAAGTCACACGCATACTTTACAAAGCTACAAAAGAGCAAAACGAGATCATCTGAAAAAAACCTAATAATTGCTAACACTAATTGCTGATTGGGGACGAAGGACACGCCTCTCAGCACTAATTGCTGATTGCCTAGCAGAGGCGAAGGTCACGCCTCTCAGCACTAATTGATGATTGCCTGGCAGAGGTGAAGGACACGCCTCTCAGCACTAATTGCTGATTGCCTAGCAGAGGCGAAGGACACGCCTCTCAGCACTAATTGATGATTGCCTGGCAGAGGTGAAGGACATGCCTCTCAGCACTAATTGATGATTGCCTGGCAGAGGTGAAGAACATGCCTCTCAGCACTAATTGATGATTGCCTGGCAGAGGTGAAGGACACGCCTCTCAGCCCTAATTGATGATTTCCTAGCAGAGGTGAAGGTCACGCCTCTCAGCACTAATTGATGATTGCCTAGCAGAGGTGAAGGTCACGCCTCTCAGCACTAATTGATGATTGCCTAGCAGAGGTGAAGGACATGCCTCTCAGCACTAATTGATGATTGCCTGGCAGAGGTGAAGGACATGCCTCTCAGCACTAATTGATGATTGCCTGGCAGAGGTGAAGGACATGCCTCTCAGCACTAATTGATGATTGCCTGGCAGAGGTGAAGGACACGCCTCTCAGCCCTAATTGATGATTGCCTAGCAGAGGTGAAGGTCACGCCTCTCAGCCCTAATTGATGATTGCCTGGCAGAGGTGAAGGTCACGCCTCTCAGCCCTAATTGATGATTGCCTAGCAGAGGTGAAGAAAAATACCTCCTCCAACAGACCCACCCACCAATTATCAGAACACTATCACAAATTGACCTGAAATCAGTCCAAATCAATCTCCCAACACTTTAAAGTCAGAAGTACTGAGAATCCAGCAGTTGAAACAACACTGATTAAATACAGTAGGCTAGGAGGTAGATCACCAACCTCTTATGAGTCAATATCACTTTTGCAGTCAAAAAGTAAGCCGAGATCTACCGCTCAGATTTATTTATTTTTTTACATAATTATATATATTTTTTACATGAACCTAATTAAAATTTGGTTTGTGCAGTAGGCCTAATACATTATCACAGCATATTGGCTGTCAGTCCCCTGGATATCAGGACAGCAATCACTTGGATTAGACAAAGATTTCTTCAACAACAACAACAAGCAGAACTCACACGATATTCTCCAAACACCCCACAGGGCAGACATCCCAATTATTCGCAAAAAGAAGCGACGCAGAGGATGAAGAGCCGGATGCCTCGTCCGGACCCGCAGAAGGCAACTAGGGAAACGCAGAAGGCAACTAGGGAAACGCAGAAGGCAACTAGGGAAACGCAGAAGGCAACTAGGGAAACGCAGAAGGCAACTAGGGAAACGCAGAAGGCAACTAGGGAAACGCAGAAGACAACTAGGGAAAGCTGCCGTTACCGTCAACATTACAATCATTGGACAATAAACTAGACAAAGTACGATCACGAATATCCTACCAACCGGACATCAAAAACTGTAATATCCTTTGCTTCACGGAATCGTGGCTGAATGACGACATGGATATTCAGCTAGCGGGATACACGCTGCATCGGCAAGATAGAACAACACGAGGGGGGGGCGGTCTGTGCATATTTGTAAACAACAGCTGGTGCACGAAATCTAAGGAACTCTCTAGATGTTGCTCGCCTGAAGTAAAGTATATTGTGAAAAATTGCAAGCCACACTCCTTGCCTAGAGAGTTCTCAGCTATACTTTTCGTGGCTGTTTATTTACCACCACAGACAGATGCTGGCACTAAGACCGCACTCAGTCAGCTGTATAAGGAAATATGCAAACAGGAAACCACTCACCCAGAGGCGGCGCTCCTAGTGGCCGGCGAGCTGCCCAGTGACACAAGCTTACCAGACAAGCTAAATCACTTCTATGCACGCTTCGAGGCAAGCAACACTGAGGCATGCATGAGAGCATCAGCTGTTCCGGACGACTGTGAGATCACGCTCTCCGTAGCCGACGTGAGTAAGACCTATAAACAGGTCAACATACACAAGGCTGCGGGGCCAGACGGATTACCAGGACGTGTGCTGACCAACTGGCAGGTGTTTTCACTGACATTTTCAACATGTCCCTGATTGAGTCTGTAATACCAACATGCTTCAAGCAGACCACCATAGTCCCTGTGCCCAAGAACACAAAGGCAACCTGCCTAAATGACTACAGACCCGTAGCACGCATGTCCGTAGCCATGAAGTGCTTTGAAAGGCTGGTAATGGCTCACATTAACACCATTATCCCAGAAACCCTAGACCCACTCCAATTTGCATACAGCCCAAACAGATCCACAGATGATGTAATCTCTATTGCACTCCACACTGCCCTTTCCCACATGGACAAAAGGAACACCTATGTGAGAATGCTGTTCATTGACTACAGCTCAGCGTTCAACACCATAGTACCCTCAAATCTCATCACCAAGCTAAGGAACCTGGAACTAAACACCTCCCTCTGCAACTGGATCCTGGACTTCCTGGCGGGCCGCCCCCAGGTGGTGAGGGTAGGTAGAAACACATCTGCCACACTGATCCTCAACACTGGAGCTCCCCAGGGGTGCGTGCTCAGTCCCCTCCTGTACTCCCTGTTCACCCACGACTGCATGGCCAGGCATGACTCCAACACCATCATTAAGTTTGCAGACGACACAACAGTGGTAGGCCTGATCACCGACAACGACGAGACAGCCTATAGGGAGGAGGTCAGAGACCTGGCCGGGTGGTGCCAGAATAACAACCTATCCCTCAACGTAACCAAGACTAAGGAGATGATTGTGGACTACAGGGAAATGAACACCAGGCACGTCCCCATTCGCATCGATGGGGCTTTAGTGGAGCTTGTTGAGAGCTTCAAATTCCTTGGTGTCCACATCAACAACAAACTAGATTGGTCCAAACACGTGAAGAGGGCACAACAAAGCCTATTCCCCCTCAGGAAACTTAAAAGATTTGGCATAGGTCCTGAGATCCTCAAAAGGCTCTACAGCTGCAACATCGAGAGCATCCTGACCGGTTGCATCACTGCCTGGTACGGCAATGGCTCGGCCTCCGACCACAAGGCACTTCAGAGGGTAGTGCGTACGGCCCAGTACATCACTGGGGCTAAGCTGCCTGCCATCCAGGACCTCTACACCAGGCAGTGTCAGAGGAAGGCCCTAAAAATTGTCAAAGACCCCAGCCACCCAAGTCATAGACTGTTCTCTCTATTACCGCATGGCAAGCGGTACCGGAGTGCCAAATCTAGGACAAAAAGGCTTCTCAACAGTTTTTACCCCCAAGCCATAAGACTCCTGAACAGGTATCCAAATGGTTACCCGGACTATTTGCATTGTGTGTGTGTGTCCAACCCCTCTTTTACGCTGCTGCTACTCTCTGTTTATCTTATATGCATAGTAACTTTAACTAAACATTCATGTACATACTACCTAATTGGCCTGACCAACCAGTGCTCCCACACATTGGCTAACCGGGCTATCTGCATTGTGTCCCACCACCCACCACCCCCTCTTTTTACGCTACTGCTACTCTCTGTTCATTATATATGCATTATCACTTTAACCATACCTACATGTACATACTACCTCAATAAGCCTGACTAACAGGTGTCTGTATATAGCCTTGCTACTCTTTTTCAAATGTCTTTTTACTGTTGTTTTATTTCTTTACTTACCTACACACACACACACATATACTTTTTTTCCCGCACCATTGGTTAGAGCCTGTAAGTAAGCATTTCACTGTAAGGTCTACTACACCTGTTGTATTCGGCGCACATGACAAATAAACTTTGATTTGATTTTGATTTACCTGGCCTGCCAATATTGTTCTTAGTCCATATTATATTTAGAACTGTAAAGTCCATGGAGAATAAGAGCACCTCCTCCCAGCTGCCCACTGGACTGAGGCTAGGAAACACTGTAAAGTCCATGGAGAATAAGAGCACCTCCTCCCAGCTGCCCACTGCACTGAGGCTAGGAAACACTGTAAAGTCCATGGAGAATAAGAGCACCTCCTCCCAGCTGCCCACTGCACTGAGGCTAGGTAACACTGTAAAGTCCATGGAGAATAAGAGCACCTCCTCCCAGCTGCCCACTGCACTGAGGCTAGGTAACACTGTAAAGTCCATGGAGAATAAGAGCACCTCCTCCCAGCTGCCCACTGCACTGAGGCTAGGTAACACTGTCACCACCGATAAATCCACGATCATCGAGAATTTCAATATGCAATTCTCTACGGCTGGCCATGCTTTCCTCCTGGCTACTCCAACCCCGGCCAACAGCTCCACAACCCCCGTAGCTACTTGCCCAAGCCTCCCAGCTTCTCCTTCACCCAAATCCAGATAGCAGATGTTCTGAAAGAGCTGCAAAACCTGGAACCGCACAAATCAGCTGGGCTAGACAATCTGGACACTCTCTTTCTAAAATTATCCACCGCATTGTTGCAACCCCTATTACCAGTCTGTTCAACCTCTCTTTCGTATCGTCCGAGATCCCAAAAGATTGGAAAGCTGCCGCGGTCATCCCCCTCTTCAAAGGGGGAGACACTATAGACCCAAACTGTTATAGATCTATATTCATCCTGCCCTGCCAATCTAAAGTCTTCGAAAGCCAAGTTAATAAACAGATCACTGACCATTTCGAATCCCACCGTACCCTCTGCTCTGTGCAATCTGGTTTCCGAGCTGGTCATGGGTGCACCTCAGCCATGCTCAAGGTCTTAAACGGCATCATAACCGCCATCGATAAGAGACAGTACTGTGCAGCCGTCTTCATCGACCTGGCCAAGGCTTTCGACTCTGTCAATCACTGTATCCTTATCAGCAGACTCAACATCCTTGGTTTCTCAAATGACTGCCTCGCCTGGTTCACCAATTACTTTTCAGACAGAGTTCAGTGTGTCAAATCGGAGTGCCTGTTGTCCGGACCTCTGGCAGTCTCTATGGGGGTACCATAGAGGGTTCAATTCTCGGGCCGACTCTTTTCTCTGTATATATCAACGATGTCGCTCTTGCTGTGGGTGATTCCCTGATCCACCTCTACGCAGACGACACCATTCTGTATACATCTGGCCCTTCTTTGGACACTGTGTTAACTAACCTCCAAACAAGCTTCAATGCCATACAACACTTCTTCCGTGGCCTCCAAACTGCTCTTAAACGCTAGTATAACCAAATGCATGCTTTTCAATCGTTCGCTGCCCACACCCGCCTGCCCGACTATCATCACTACTCTTGACCGGTTCTGACTTAGAATATGTGGACTACAAATACCTAGATGTCTGGCTAGACTGTAAATTCTCCTTCCAGACTCATATTAAACATCTCCAATCCAAAATTAAATCTAGAATCGGCTTCCTATTTCGCAACAAAGCCTCCTTCACTCACGCCGCCAAACATGCCTACATGCACTGAGGTCGGAAGTCTGACATTTCCAAGTTCCCAGTTGTCTTGAATGCACTGAGGTCGGAAGTCTGAGATTTCCGAGTCCCAGTCTTCCACCTGATGGCTAAACTCAAGTTAAAATGCAAGGCTACACTTGGCTAATCATTCATTGCAGCTGCAGCGTGAGTGGAAGAATGGACAACTGTGTTTTATGTTTTAAAATAGTGTTGAATAAAAACGGTGTTGATAGTGCTTGATAAAAAGTCACTCATGAAAACAGCAGGTCTTTGCTGTATTCTTTGACAGTCTCTCTCTGATCAAGGTATTAAAAGTTATTAAATCTCACTAAAGGCTAGTATCAAACTTTGCTGTGGCTGGGGTTGTGAAAACTTTAGGCACAGTGACTTGAGCTATCGCATTGGGATTGGTCAGAGCAGTAGGTGCTCTCCTTTAGCCACAGGTCTCCCAATCCGTTGGGTAAGCGGAGTTTGTCTTTTCAGACAAATGAAATGGTTTAAAATGAGAACACTTTGCCTACCCGGTGTGCATGGGTTCTGAATCAAGTGCACCTACCGCCAACAGTGCAACAGATTTTTTTTTTTAAAGGAGCCTTTATCGTTGGCCTTTCTACAGAAATATTTGGTGATCAACTAGGAATGCCTTGAAGATCGACCGGTTGGTGACCACTGAGGTATAGGGACAGCACTTGCCAGACTATACCAAAGACAACATTTATTGAAAGACAAAAATATACTTGCTACTCTTGCAGAGATGAGTTGTCTTCACAGGCTATAGAGGGTGTATCTAAAATTTTATTTCCTTTATTCCTCATTTCCTCTTTCCTCGTCTCCTTCTCAAAACGCGCTGGAGGAGAAGATCCGAGGAACCTTTTTTTGAGAAGGAGGCAAGGAGAGAAATGTGCGGGATATTGAGAATATTGAGATTCACCCATGAGGGTTTCATAATGCCATCTGGTGGTGCAGTCTGGGTCATACGCTCAGATGACCTTCAAGTCTTATTACCCATTCAACACACGGGGAAAGAGGAACAGCTTCACAGATGGTCGTTGATGTGGACGTCTGGGCCGGGACAATATGCTTCTATTCCCCTGGTACTACTTTATCATTTAAATGAATCGTCAAAACACTATTGCTATGGTTTTGACGTAGGCATTTGTCTCTTTACCAACAAAAAAAATGGGCCAATTGTGGGTCGTTAAAGCACAGCAGGTGATTAAAGGAAAGAGGTAAACAACTTTATTATTAGCCCTCTGGGAAAATTGGTTTTGCAGCAAAATCATGTCCATAAAAACAACAGACAACAGACGTTACACAGGGAATAAGAGACTGATGTCACTGTAAATCATAGGACTGGGTCATACTAATGACTGGAATGGAAAGGTATCAGTCACATAGAAAACATTAACTGTGTTTTGATACCGTTACATTCATTCCAATTCATCCATTACAAGGAGCCCATCCTCCCAATTTCGCCATCCACCAGCCTCCACTATTACCATTGATTTCCATGTCTCTTTCTCTCTCTCTCTCTCTCTCTCTCTCTCTCTCTCTCTCTCTCTCTCTCTCTCTCTCCAGAATCATGAGTTTATTGACGAGCAGACTTTCGAGACCAACTGTATGGAGGTAACCATGGTGAACAAATCCGGATCTCGAACCTCGTCCCTGTCGTCGTCTCCCTCCGGCCTGTCATCCTGCTGCTCCAGACGACACAGGAAGAAGAGCTCCAGTCTGCCCAACTGCAATAACCAGGAGCTTTCCACCATCCAGATCAGAGAGAGGCCTGTGGTCAACAGGTAGTCGCACAGACAGATCCACACAAAAAAACACATAGGAGTGTCGTAAGCACGCTTGCCTGGGCGACATGTATTAACGCTCACATGTGTACACACACACACACACACACACACACACACTCACACACACATTCAACCCCCCCCCCCCCCCCCTCCCACACACACACACACATCAACCCCCTCACGCACACACACACACACACACTCACACAGCAAATGGACACACACACACAAGCATATACAGTTAAATACACACACAAGCACACACACCTCACCCCTCTGTCTCTCTCTGCCCTCTCCCCTACAGTCGCTCCAGCCTGAACTCCAAACTAGACTCTGAGACGGTGCCGTTGAAGAGCGAGCCCTACATCACCACCTCCGTGGTCAACCTGCGTCCCGCCCCTCTCCCATTGGTGACATCATCAGACGGTGACGGATCCACCAGCTCCACCGTCAATTATTCTCAGAGCAACATTGTCAGAGTGTCGGCCTTGTAGATGTCCACTGTCAGTCAAGGTCTGTTTGGCTGACTGTTTGGCTGACTGTTTGGCTGACTTCATGGAAAACTGTTTGGCTAACTGGTCTCAAGGAGAAACAGCAGCAGGAGAGAGAGAGAGAGAGAGAGAGAGAGAGAGAGAGAGAGACAGAGAGAGAGAGAGAGAGAGAGAGAGAGAGAGAGAGAGAGAGCACTAATTGATTGGACTGATTGGAGGACAGTCATCCTGCCAGAATCCCGCATAATTTCCTGCAATTCTACACATTTTGCAATGTCAATAATATCTGAGTGAGTAACTAACAAAATCAATTGGGGCCCCCCTGGAGGTCAGGGCCCCTGGACACGTGCCCTGCGTACCTGGTCGGTATTCGGCCATGATTACTACAAGTTTAGATACCGTAAAACTTCAATTAATAGCCTGGCCGTTTATTTTCTTAAATCACTGAGCACAAAAGGTGCTTATTAGAGACAGGCTTATCTTTGACCAAGACGTCTATTTCCTTAATGCACACAGCTTTTTGCATAGATAATTGTTGAATTCCAGCATTCACGTCCATCATTTTAATCACCTTCTTTATTTCCTGCTCTACTGTGTTATAATTTATACACTTTGTATTTCAATATATATATTTTTTTTACTTTTCCTTGACAGGATAATTATTCTCCTCTTTGACTGTGTGTTTTCAGTAGTTCTTACTTTCGCCACTAGATCAAACGATTTCTAGGGGTCGTTGTTGACTGTTTTTATGCTTGCCAGTAAGGTAGCAGTCCTCAGCTGTTATCAGCCAATGGCTAGCAGTTCCTTACTGGTGATAAAAACGGATGATTGACATCATTTTTTCGAGTCATTACTGAATTATATAATTTAACAAATCAAACATTAAACTATTTATTTATTTTAAACAAGTGTTTATTTGCTGCAAGGTGTGCAGTTAGTTGCTTTTAAAAGGGACAGGCGGTTATTTGAAACTCTGCGTTTATGGAAGTTTTACAGTAGCTGGCTAAATTAACTTACTAATCTAAACATTGTTAGTTGACATGACTGTCAGTGACTGTCATAACAAGAGAAACATTGCTGATGCACAACCAAATTTCCAACTTGCACCTTGTATATTCTGTTATTCTAACTCAACAGTAAGTTGAGACCCCGACTGAGTTCTTAGCAGCCTGGGGCCCTAAGTGGCCACATACAGTTGAAGTGGGAAGTTTACATAAGCTTAGGTTGGAATCATTAAAACTCGTTTTCCAACCACTCCACAAATTTCTTGTTAACAAACTATAGTTTTGGCAAGTCAGACAGGACATCTATTTTGTGCATGACACAAGTAATTTTTACAACAATTGTTTACAGACAGATTATTTCACTTATAATTCACTGTATCACAATTCCAGTGGGTCAGAAGTTTACATACACTAAGTTGACTGTGCCTTTAAACAGCTTGGAAAATCCCAGAAAATTATGTCATGGCTTTAGAAGCTTCTGATAGGCTAATTGACATCATCTGAGTCAATTGGAGATATAACTCTGGATATATTTCAAGGCCTACCTTCAAACTCAGTGCCTCTTTGCTTGACATCATAGGAAAATCAAAAGAAATCAGCCAAGACCTCAGAAAAAAATGTGTAGACCTCCACAAGTCTGGTTCATCCTTGGGAGCAATTTCTAAATGCCTGAAGGTACCACATTCATCTGTACAAACAATAGTACGCAAGTATAAACACCATGGGACCACGCAGCCGTCATACCGCTCAGGATGGAGATGCATTCTGTCTCCTAGAGATGAAAGTACTTTGGTGCGAAAAGTGCAAATCAATCCCAGAATAACAGCAAAGGACCTTGTGAAGATGCTGGAGGAAACAGGTAGAAAAGTATCTATATCCACAGGAAAACGAGTCCAATATCGACATAACCTGAAAGGCCGCTCAGCAAGGAAGAAGCCACTGCTCCAAAACCACTATAAAAAAGCCAGACTACGGTTTGCAACTGCACATGAGGACAAAGATCATACTTTTTGGAGAAAAGGACTCTGGTCTGATGAAATTAAAATAGAACTGTTCGGCCATAATGACCATTGTTATGTTTGGAGGAAAAAGGGGGAGGCTTGCAAGCCGAAGAACACCATCCCAACCATGAAACATGGGGTGCTTTCCTGAAGGAGTGACTGGTGCACTTCACAAAATAGATGGCATCATGAGGGAGAACAATTATGTGGATATATTGAAGCAACATCTGAAGACATCAGTCAGAAAGTTAAAGCTTGGTTGCAAATGGGTCTTCCAAATGGACAATGACCCCAAGCATACTTCCAAAGTTATGGCTTAAGGACAACAAAGTCAAGATATTGGAGTGGCCATCACAAAGCCCTGACCTCTATCTTCTAGAAAATTTGTGGGCAGAACTGAAAAAGCATGTGCGAGCAAGGAGGCCTACAAACCTGACTCAGTTACACCAGCTCTGTCAGGAGGAATGGGCCAAAATTCACCCAATTTATTGTGGGAAGCTTGTGGAAGGCTACCCGAAACATTTGACCCAAGGTAAACAATTTAAAGGCAATGTTACCAAATACTAATTGAGTGTATGTAAACTTCTTACCCACAGGGAATGTGATGAAAGAAATAAAAGCTGAAGTAAATCATTCTCTCTACTATTATTCTGACATTTCACATTCTTAAAATAAAGTGGTGATCCTAACTGACCTAAAACAGGAAATATTTACTAGGATTAAATGTCAGGAATTGTGACAAACTGAGTTTAAATGTATTTGGCTAAGGTGTATGTAAACTTCCCACTTCACCTGTATGTCTCTTATGCCTGGTGCCGGCCTTGGTCAGAGGTCATGGTTTGAATAGCTCTCTGTCCTGGTATGGACTACCACTGGACTCTGCATGTGATTAAACTGCTGGCTGGCTGCCTTGGAGCTAAGGGACTTGATCTAAGCTAAAAGCCTTTTGCTCTTTGGGGACCAATGATAGATCATCCATCTATGGAACAAAGAGGAAGTACATTCAGGAAGTCCTGAAGTACATCTCCTTCCTATAAGCACAGGAGGCTCAAGCAACGAACTATTCAATCGCTGGATCGTTGATGCCTGGAAAAAAAAACACTGAGATACATTTTTGGAGGACTATGAATAAATGATTTTACTGAAGTGGACTAAATCAGGGTCACATATTGTTTCTTGGTAGTCTTAAACAAATCTACTTTGAAACAAAAGTGAACATCTCACACACATGGTTATGGGTCTTAAAAGAAAGAAGACACTTGTACCATGTCAGGTATAGATTTCAAATGTATTACATTTTGAGTTTGCAACACAGAAGACTGAAATATAACAAAACAATGTTTGACACAGAAACACCAGATTTTCTGCTGTTTTTTATTTATTTTTAAGAATGTTAATTTTTTATTTTTTATGAAATTGTTTTTAAAAAATGTTAATGATATTCCACCCATGAGGCCACTAGAGGGCGATTTGGTCATTTGACTGCAGGAAAGGTTCAAAATGTCGTCTCTTGTGACTCAAGGTGGAAAAAAGAGAGGAGAACTGCAGTTGAAAGTCAAAGTCCTGTTTCTTGATGAAGTGGAGAGACTCAAGACAAAGCACACATGCATTCAAGTACTCATATGAAGGTCAATCCTCAGATCTGTCTATTATTATTATGTATGGGACAGTCCAGCTTTCTCTCTCCGCTCATATCAAACTGCCGGACCTGGGAGCCCTTTATTAAACCAAGGGACATTTTCCTCCTTGATTGAACCGATCTTCCCCTTTACTCCTGTATATTAATTCAGCCGATATGTAACTTACACGTGTGTTATTTGGAATGAAGTGCCACTTAGTCACTGTGAATATTCATTTCCTATTGGATTAATGTCTTTACTCTATGAGTATAGACCTTTCCCTATCCTGAAACGGTTCAAATGTTCAAAGTAAGAGTCCTAATTCAGGGCCCGAGCTAGCTAGGACCTGATCCTAGATCAACTCTGAGATGCGTTATATGAATACAGGCCCCCTGGCATTCGCAATCTGTTTTTTATCTTAGGCTTTATGCCTGACTTACTGATAGGAACATGATGTAACATACATTTCTCCGAATTACATTGACCTCAAACTGAAATTGAAGTTGAATTGAAATTAGAAAAATAGATGTTAGCTATTACCAGGTAGAAATAAAGTTGTATAATATAAGTTATCACAACTAGTAAAGCACTGCCACCTCTAGAAGCCATGTAGATCTGTCAATCTAAACCTGGAGAGACACTACTGTTATCTTAACCTACGCCTTTGTCTGAAGCTCCAGACATCCGTATTAAAGTTGCTTGTATCAATACCTTTGAAATGAGGTATATGGGTAAACAAAAAGCCATATCCCTCTTTTGGTTCCATTTATCAAAAACAAGCAAGACCTTGGTACTAAAGTCACTGTGTTAAAATAATAAATTATGTTGTACATTGTTAGTAAATGTTGTAAATATTTCTCTGTTTTGTCTTCACAAAACACCGTTATAGCATAATTCCTCTGATTTCTAGGTTTAGATAGCAGTTGTGACACATAGGTACACTTCACCTTAATTAATAAGTGACCATCCTTTATGTAACTACAATGATGTTTACTGCAGTTACATATGTCCACTGAGTGTACAAAACATTAGGAACACATTCCTAATTGAGTTGTGCCTCCTTTTGGCAATTTGTCGGGGCTTGGAGTCTACAAGCTATCGAAAGCGTTCCATGAATATGCTGGCTCATGTTGACTCTAATGCTTCCCACGGTTGTGTCAGGTTGGCTGGATGTCCTTTGGGTGGTGGCCCGTTCTGTAACCTGTCTCCTCACCTTCATTTACACAGATTGAAGTGGATTTAAAAGGTGACATCAAAGAGGGATCATAGCTTTCACTTGGATTGACCCGGTCAGTCTATGTCATGGAGAGAGCAGGTGTTCCTAATGTTTTGTCCGTTCAGTGTATTAATAATAAGGCCAACTTAAAGTGAAGCGTTAACAACTCATAATATTTCTATCTGTTGATAAATGGACTTTGCATGCGGTCATTGCATAATTCAGTTGTATTCAATTAGGATGTATCCAAGGTTTGTGAATGACAACATGAGTGAGTGTCCCGGGGAAGATGTAAAAAAAATGGTACATGATAAGAATGATGATTTTAATGAATTATAGATAGATCCTGTTATGGACAAAATATACAGATTATAAGGGGAAGAAGCTACAAAAGAAAATCCCAAATGGTGGATTTTGGTGCAGTGGATAGAATACATCAATACTGTAAATACATAGCTGTTCTACTAATAAAACACTTGATAAGATCAAACTGAGTATTTTAACCTTTCTTTCTTTCTCACAACTGATGTTATTATGGTGCTGATGGTGATGATGGTGCTGATGTTATTATGGTGCTGATGGTATTATGGTGATGATGGTGCGGATGTTATTATGGTGCTGATGTTATTATGGTGATGATGGTATTATGGTGATGATGTTATTATGGTGATGATGGTGCTGATGTTATTATGGTGCTGATGTTATTATTGTGCTGATGGTGTTGATGGTATAGTGGTGCTGATGGTATTATGATGCTGATGGTGCTGTTGTTACTATGATGCTGATGATATTATGGTACTGATGGTGATGATGGTATTATGGTGCTGATGGTATTATGGTGCTGATGGTATTATGATGCTGATGGTATTTTTGGTGCTGATGGTGCTGATGTTATTATGGTGCTGATGGTGCAGATGATTTATGGTGCTGAGTGTGCTGATGTTATTATGGTGCTGATGGTGATGATGGTGCTGATGTTATTATGGTGCTGATGTTATTAAGGTGCTGATGGTGCGGATGTTATTATGGTGCTGATGTTATTATGGTGCTGATGGTGATGATGTTGCTGATGGTGCTGATGTTATTATGGTGCTGATGGTGATGATGGTGCTGATGGTGCTGATGTTATTATGATGCTGAGTGTGCTGATGTTATTATGATGCTGATGGTGCGGATGTTATTATGGTGCTGATGTTATTAAGGTGCTGAGTGTGCTGATGCTATTATGATGCTGATGGTGTTGATGTTATTATGGTGCTGATGGTGATAATGGTGCTGATGTTATTATGGTGCTGATGTTATTATGGTACTGATGGTGCGGATGTTATTATGGTGCTGATGTTATATGGTGCTGATGGTGCTGATGTTATTATGGTGCTGATGGTGATGATGTTGCTGATGGTGCAGATGCTATTATGGTGCTGATGGTGCTGTTGTTATTATGGTGCTGGTCGTGCTGATGTTATGATGGTGTTGATGGTGCAGATGATTTATGGTGCTGATGTTATTATGGTGCTGATCGAATTATGATGCTGATGATATTATGGTGCTGATGTTATTATGATGCTGATGGTGCTGATGTTATTATGATGTTGATTATATTATGGTGCTGATGGTGCTGATGTTATTATGATGCTGATGTTGCAGATGTTATTATGATGCTGATGGTGCTGATGTTATTATGATGCTGATGGTGCTGATGTTGCTGATGGTGCAGATGCTATTATGGTGCTGATGGTGCTGATGTTATAATGGTGCTGATGGTTATGATGTTATTATGGTGCTGATGTAGCTGATGTTATTATGATGCTGATGTTATTATGGTGCTGATGGTGCAGATGATTTATGGTGCTGAGTGTGCTGATGTTATTATGGTGCTGATGGTGATGATGGTGCTGATGTTATTATGGTGCTGATGTTATTAAGGTGCTGATGGTGCGGATGTTATTATGGTGCTGATGTTATTATGGTGCTGATGGTGATGATGTTGCTGATGGTGCTGATGTTATTATGGTGCTGATGGTGATGATGGTGCTGATGGTGCTGATGTTATTATGATGCTGAGTGTGCTGATGTTATTATGATGCTGATGGTGCAGATGTTATTATGGTGCTGATGTTATTAAGGTGCTGAGTGTGCTGATGCTATTATGATGCTGATGGTGTTGATGTTATTATGGTGCTGATGGTGATAATGGTGCTGATGTTATTATGGTGCTGATGGTGCGGATGTTATTATGGTGCTGATGTTATATGGTGCTGATGGTGCTGATGTTATTATGGTGCTGATGGTGATGATGTTGCTGATGGTGCTGCTGTTATTATGGTGCTGATGGTGCTGTTGTTATTATGGTGTTGATGGTGCTGATGTTATTATGATGCTGATGGTGCTGATGTTGCTGATGGTGCAGATGCTATTATGGTGCTGATGGTGCTGTTGTTATTATGGTGCTGGTCGTGCTGATGTTATGATGGTGTTGATGGTGCAGATGATTTATGGTGCTGATGTTATTATGGTGCTGATCGAATTATGATGCTGATGATATTATGGTGCTGATGTTATTATGATGCTGATGGTGCTGATGTTATTATGATGTTGATTATATTATGGTGCTGATGGTGCTGATGTTATTATGATGCTGATGTTGCAGATGTTATTATGATGCTGATGGTGCTGATGTTATTATGATGCTGATGGTGCTGATGTTGCTGATGGTGCAGATGCTATTATGGTGCTGATGGTGCTGATGTTATAATGGTGCTGATGGTTATGATGTTATTATGGTGCTGATGTAGCTGATGTTATTATGATGCTGATGTTATTATGATGCGGATGGAGCTGATGTTATAATGGTGCTGATGGTATTATGGTGCTGATGTTATTATGGTGCTGATGGTGCTGATGTTATAATGGTGCTGATGGTTATGATGTTATTATGGTGCTTCTGTTATTATGATGCCGGTGTTGATGATGTTATAATGGTGCTGATGGTGCTGATGTTATTATGAGGCTGGTCGTGCTGATGTTATGATGGTGTTGATGGTGCAGATGATTTATGGTGCTGATGGCGCTGATGTTATTATGGTGCTGATGGTGCTGATGTTATTAAGGTGCTGATGGTGCTGATGTTATTATGGTGCTGATTGTTATTATGGTGCTGATCGAATTATGATGCTTATGATATTATGGTGCTGATGTTATTATGATGCTGATGGTGCTGATGTTATTATGATGCTGATGGTGCTGATGTTATTATGATGCTGATGGTGCTGATGCTGATGGTGCAGATGCTATTATGGTGCTGCTGTAGCTGATGTTATTATGATGCTGATGGTGCTGATGTTATAATGGTGCTGATGGTATTATGGTGCTGATGTTATTATGGTGCTGATGGTGCTGATGTTATAATGGTGCTGATTGTTATGATGTTATTATGGTGCGGATGGTGCTGATGTTATTACGATGCCGGTGTTGATTATGTTATAATGGTGCTGATGGTGCTGATGTTATTATGATGCTGATGGTGCTGATGTAATGATGGTGCTGATGGTATTATGATGCTGACGATATTATGGTGCTCTTGGTGCTGATGGTATTATGGTGCTGTTGTTATTATGGTGTTGGTGGTGCTGTTGTTATTATGGTACTGATGGTGCAAATTATTTATTGTGCTGATGTTATTATGGTGCTGATGGTGCTGATGTTATTATGATGCTGATGGTGCTGATGTAATGATGGTGCTGATGGTATTATGATGCTGATGATAATTATGGTGCTCTTGGTGCTGATGTTATTATGGTTCTGATGTTATTAGTGTGCTGATGATATTATGG
The DNA here is from genome assembly GCF_002021735.2 of Oncorhynchus kisutch. Lineage (NCBI taxonomy): Eukaryota > Metazoa > Chordata > Actinopteri > Salmoniformes > Salmonidae > Oncorhynchus > Oncorhynchus kisutch. The sequence continues at coordinate 50,211,708 of NC_034195.2, forward strand.
TGCTGATGGTGCTGATATTATAATGGTGCTGATGGTTATGATGTTATTATGGTGCTGATGTAGCTGGTGTTATTATGATGCCGATGGTGCTGGTGTTATTATGATGCCGATGGTGCTGACGTTATAATGGTGCTGATGGTTATGATGTTATAATGGTGCTGATGGTGCAGATGTTATAATGGTGCTGATGGTGCTGATATTGCTGATGGTGCTGATGTTATTATGATGCTGATGGTGCTGATGTAATAATGGTGCTGATGGTGCTGATGTTATAATGGTGCTGATGTTATTATGGTGCTGATGGTGAAAATTATTTATGGTGCTGATGTTATTATGGTGCTGTTGTTATTATGGTGCGGATGATATTATGGTGCTGTTGGTGCCGATGGTATTTTGGTGCTGATGTTATTATGGTGCTGATGGTATTATGATGCTGATGATATTATGGTGCTGATGGTGCTGATGTCATTATGATGCTGATGGTGCTGATGTTGCTGATGGTGCAGATGTTATTATGGTACTGATGATATTATGGTGCTGATGGTGCTGATGTTATAATGGTGCTGATGGTATTATGATGCTGATGGTGCTGATGTTATAATGGTGCTGATGGTATTATGGTGCTGATGTTATTATGGTGATGATGGTGCTGATGCTATAATGGTGTTGATGGTTATGATGTTATTATGATGCTGATGGTGCTGATGATATTATGGTGCTGATGGTTATGATGTTATTATGGTGCTGATGGTATTATTTTGCTCTTGGTGCTGATGGTATTATGGTTCTGTTGTTATTATGGTGCTGATGGTGCAAATGATTTATGGTGCTGATGGTGCTGATGTTATTATGATGCTGATGGTGCTGATGTAATAATGGTGCTGATGGTGCTGATGGTATTATGATGCTGATGGTGCTGATGTAATAATGGTGCTGATGGTGCTGATGGTATTATGATGCTGATGATATTATGGTGCTGGTGGTGCTGTTGTTATTATGGTGCTGATGTTATTATGGTGCTGATGTTATTATGGTGCAGATTATATTATGGTGCTGTTGGTGCTGATGGTATTTTGGTGCTGATGTTATTAGGGTGCTGATGGTGTTATGATGCTGATGATATTATGGTGCTGTTGGTGCTGATATTATAATGGTGCTGATGGTTATGATGTTATTATGGTGCTGATGTAGCTGGTGTTATTATGATGCTGATGGTGCTGATGTTATTATGATGCTGATGGTGCTGATGGTATTATGGTTATGATGTTATTATGGTGCTGATGGCGCTGATGTTATAATGGTGCTGATGGTTATGATGTTATTATGGTGCTGGTATTGCTGATGTTATTATGGTGCTGGTATTGCTGATGTTATTATGATGCCGGTGTTGCTGATGTTATAACGGTGCTGATGGTGCTGATGTTATTATGATGCTGATAGTGCTGATGTTATAATGGTGCTGATGGTGCTGATATTACTGATGGTGCTGATGGTATTATGATGCTGATGGTGCTGATGTAATAATGGTGCTGATGGTGCTGATGGTATTATGATGCTGATGATATTATGGTGCTCTTGGTGCTGATGGTATTATGGTTCTGTTGTTATTATGGTGCTGATGGTGCAAATTATTTATGGTGCTGATGTTATTATGGTGCTGTTGTTATTATGGTGCGGATGATATTATGGTGCTGTTGGTGCCGATGGTATTTTGGTGCTGATGTTATTATGGTGCTGATGGTATTATGATGCTGATGATATTATGGTGCTGATGGTGCTGATGTCATTATGATGCTGATGTTGCTGATGGTGCAGATGTTATTATGGTACTGATGATATTATGGTGCTGATGGTGCTGATGTTATAATGGTGCTGATGTTATTATGATGCTGATGGTGCTGATGTTATAATGGTGCTGATGGTATTATGGTGCTGATGTTATTATGGTGATGATGGTGCTGATGCTATAATGGTGTTGATGGTTATGATGTTATTATGATGCTGATGGTGCTGATGATATTATGGTGTTGATGGTGCTGATGTCATTATGATGCTGATGGTGCTGATGTTATTATGATGCTGATGGTGCTGATGGTATTATGGTTATGATGTTATTATGGTGCTGATGTAGCTGGTGTTATTATGATGCTGATGGTGCTGATGTTATTATGATGCTGATGGTGCTGATGGTATTATGGTTATGATGTTATTATGGTGCTGATGGCGCTGATGTTATAATGGTGCTGATGGTTATGATGTTATTATGGTGCTGGTATTGCTGATGTTATTATGGTGCTGGTATTGCTGATGTTATTATGATGCCGGTGTTGCTGATGTTATAACGGTGCTGATGGTGCTGATGTTATTATGATGCTGATAGTGCTGATGTTATAATGGTGCTGATGGTGCTGATATTACTGATGGTGCTGATGGTATTATGATGCTGATGGTGCTGATGTAATAATGGTGCTGATGGTGCTGATGGTATTATGATGCTGATGATATTATGGTGCTCTTGGTGCTGATGGTATTATGGTTCTGTTGTTATTATGGTGCTGATGGTGCAAATTATTTATGGTGCTGATGTTATTATGGTGCTGTTGTTATTATGGTGCGGATGATATTATGGTGCTGTTGGTGCCGATGGTATTTTGGTGCTGATGTTATTATGGTGCTGATGGTATTATGATGCTGATGATATTATGGTGCTGATGGTGCTGATGTCATTATGATGCTGATGTTGCTGATGGTGCAGATGTTATTATGGTACTGATGATATTATGGTGCTGATGGTGCTGATGTTATAATGGTGCTGATGTTATTATGATGCTGATGGTGCTGATGTTATAATGGTGCTGATGGTATTATGGTGCTGATGTTATTATGGTGATGATGGTGCTGATGCTATAATGGTGTTGATGGTTATGATGTTATTATGATGCTGATGGTGCTGATGATATTATGGTGTTGATGGTGCTGATGTCATTATGATGCTGATGGTGCTGATGTTGCTGATGGTGCAGATGTTATTATGGTGCTGGTGTTGCTGATGTTATTATGGTGCTGATGTTATTATGGTGCTGATGTTATTCTGGTGCGGATGATATTATGTTGCTGTTGGTGCTGATGGTATTTTGGTGCTGATGTTATTATGGTGCTGATGGTATTATGATGCTGATGATATTATGGTGCTGATGGTGCTGATGTCATTATGATGCTGATGGTGCTGATGTTGCTGATGGTGCAGATGTTATTATGGTACTGATGATATTATGGTGCTGATGGTGCTGATGTTATTATGATGCTGATGGTGCTGATGTTATAATGGTGCTGATGGTATTATGATGCTGATGGTGCTGATGTTATAATGGTGCTGATGGTATTATGGTGCATATGTTATTATGGTGCTGATGGTGCTGATGCTATAATGGTGTTGATGGTTATGATGTTATTATGGTGCTGATGGTTTTACGATGCTGATGATATTATGGTGCTGATGTTATAATTTTGCTGTTGGTGCTGATGTTATTATGGTGCTGATGGTGCTGATGTTATTATGATGCTGATGGTGCTGATGTTATTATGGTGCTGATGTTATTATGGTGCTGATGTAATTATGGTGCTGGTGGTGGTGATGTTTTATGGTGCTGATGTTATTATGGTGCTGATGGTGCTGATGGTGCTGATGTTTTTATGGTGCTGATATTGTGATGGTCCTGATGGTGCTGGTTCCATTGGTTGTAGTGTAGAGGGACCACTTTTTTTTTTTAAGAAGTAATTTTACACATCATTCTAGAATATAGAACAAGTTATTTTACACATCATTCTAGAATATAGAACAAGTTATTTTACACATCATTCTAGAATATAGAACAAGTTATTTTACACATCATTCTAGAATATAGAACAAGTTATTTTACACATCATTCTAGAATATAGAACAAGTTATTTTACACATCATTCTAGAATATAGAAACATTCCGGCTGTGAAGCCACCGGGTTTTTAACTTAAGGTGCTGACACCCTGCTGTGAATTTGTTGACATTCCCTATATGTGCACCCTATTCCCTAAGTAGGGACTAGGATGCCATTTGAGAAGGAGTCCTAGTTAGACCCCAGGCTGTGAGACTTGGTCCAGTGACTCCCACTCTGTACAGGGTAATAATGAGGTCTCCTAGCCTGTCTCTCCAGGGGGGCTGGAGGGCGTGTGAGGGCCTGACAGACTCAGTGGTTGGTCCAGGGTGGAGAACCTACAGAGACAGGCCTAACTCTGATTATACACACACAGACACACTTGTATGCACATACACATGCTCGCACACACACACGCGCATACACACATACACACAGACACACATACGCATGCTCACACACACACACATACACACACACACACAGACACACATACGCATGCTCGCACACACACACACACACACACAAACAGACACACACACACACACACACACACACACAGACACACACACACACACACACACACAGACACACACATAAATGGGGTGAAGGAAGGCTCTTATGTCCTGCCTGTAGAGCTAGTGAACCATGGAGATGTATAGTACTAGACAACAGAGCCTGTTTATTTTGGTCCACATTTGGTCTGGGTCTCACAGCACAGCAGGGCAACACCTCAGTGTTCATTAAGGGCACGATTCTGACCCGAGGCGAATTAAATCGTTTATGGAGAGCACACCAAGCCGTAACGGTTTGAACCGACACATGGCGTAATACTTGGCCTTGTATTAGTACAGTTCTGTGGTTAGTGCAGGCACTAGAACAGGCTATAGCCAACCATTGTACACTAATCTCTCTATTATAATTCTATGTACAATATGAATAATAGTTGGCCTTGTATTAGTACAGTTCTGTGGTTAGTGCAGGCACCAGAACAGGCTATAGCCAACCATTGTACACTAATCTCTCTATTATAATTCTATGTACAATATGAATAATAGTTGGCCTTGTATTAGTACAGTTCTGTGGTTAGTGCAGGCACTAGAACAGGCTATAGCCAACCATTGTACACCAATCTCTCTATTATAATTCTATGTACACTAATCTTTCTATTATAATTCTATGTACAATATGAATAATAGTTGGCCTTGTATTAGTACAGTTCTGTGGTTAGTGCAGGCACTAGAACAGGCTATAGCCAACCATTGTACACCAATCTCTCTATTATAATTCTATGTACACTAATCTTCCAACATTTACCATGAGCTGAAGAAATGAATGTGGCAATAGGTTCAAACCACGGTTTTCTTTCTTTCGTGCTTAAAGGCTCTCTAAACTAGTTTTTTCTTAATGATTCTTAAATACTATCCTGAACCTGAATAATCTACAAAATCACAGAATATATAAATCTACCAATTGGTGCTGAAACGGAGACGAAAATTGCATATATTTAGATGGCTTTCTTTCTGAACACGTTCTCTCCATATATTTTATTGAGTCTATGGACAAAAGTATAACTACAAGGTATAGTGTATTTAAAGGGATCGCCTAAGATAAATGGAATGAAAACCCTATTGATTGAAAACTCCACGAGAAAATCTGTTGGCCAGCAAGTGGGAGGGGTTTTAAGCAGTCGAATTACATTTAGTCAGCCGCACAAGGGAACCACATCTGTAAAGGTAAGTCTGAATACCAACTACTGAGAAGTCTGTAGGAAAGTCATGCATAAGAAAGGCATAATTTCCTCAGTCTAAATCGGGCCCTAACTACTGAGGATGAGTGATGTTGTTGACCTACCTGAGAACCAGCCTGGGACCAAACAAGGAGATGCATTACATCACACATGAGACACCCCCATCTGAGACTGACCCCCATTTCTGGCAAGAGATGAAGACTTTTTGATGTGTTAGGATCATTATAAATTACAATGCTTACTACCATTTAAAAGTGACTATCATATCCCAAGCACATGCCATAATAAAGATCAGAGAGTTATATGTAGTATGTCTAAGCTCTTGTCCATAACCATTGACATTTCCTCCTAAGATAGTAGAACTCTGTCCTGAACTGAGGGTTGACCACAGCGTAGGTTATGGGGTTACTGGCAGAGGTCATGCAGGCCACTGATACAAACAGGATCTCCAGATTCTGAGCAGTCGCCATCTGAAAGGCAGAAACATGTAGAACAATGTCTATGCTGTATTCGAATTGTATAACCTCCTATAGTAATCTCTGTTCAGAATAGTACAAAGATGCATTGAATAATTGAACACTCATAAATAGATAGATCAAAAGGGGATTTTAGAATCCCAAAAGCTTTCAAATGTATTGCGTAATAAGCAGAGGTTGAATTACACCGTGGCATTTATTGGGTGCAGGCGTGCACGTATTTCTTTATGGGCCTAATAGTGTCGTAATGAAACAGGCCGGGAGCGAGTCTCGAACCCTCAACCTTCTAGCGCGAAGTCCAGCGCGCTATCGACTGTGCCCCAAAAGCATGCTCGTGCGGCAGAGTCGATATACCGCGGTTATAAATCTAGGGTCGTTACAGTATAATGTCATTTAACGGTAAAACAAAAAAGAATTACCTTTGATTATCTGATTGTCATATAAATCACTGTGGGGGAAAAGAGTATGCTACCTGTGCTTTCGTTCACTGCAAAATAATGCCAGCATCCAAACAGTGCACTGCATGCGCAATTCTGCTATTTTGATGAATGGAAATAGACAACTGTTCCAAAACACACAAAGAGTGTTCCTAACGACATTTTTCGATTGCGGTTGATTAGGCCTACATTAATTGATGCCTCTTGCTGACATTAAATTAGTCGGAAACTGTGCCAGGAAAAACAGAATTTTACAAGATGTGTATTAACATTGAACTTCAAAGATGTCTACCAATAACCAGTGACGTAACCGCATTTTTTTTTAAAGATGAGTAAACTGCTTTCACTTGCGTTTACCCTCCAATGCCATTCTTTCCTTACATTAATTACATTTATGACTGTGTTATTTGTCATTATTAAGCATTTAACAATATATTCAGAACAGTGAACTTAAACCCTGTAGGAAGCATGGATCTTGGGATATCTCGGGAAAGGCGCTGTAAGTATAGCCATGGCTATGGAACATATTATGATGTTTCGCCGTGAAAACTGTTGTCATGGGAACACAAATCCAAAATAATGTAAAGTAAAATAAAATGTTCCTCCATTTGATATTATGAAATTTGCATTATGCAATTGATTATATCTTTGATATAAAATATATATTTAAAAAGCAGCATCTGATGAACAGTTCACTGACATTGACCATCAGAAACATAAGAAAACCTCTTACCCTGAAATTCCTGTTTCTGTTGCAGAATACGTTGGCCACCATCATCACTATCATTGGCATCCAGAATATCAGAAAGGTGAGAATGATGTAACCAGAACGCTTCGCCAGTTTACTCTCCTTCTTTTTTTTGGCATGCTCTTTGTTAGCGAACGACGGCATCATACAGACGCCACCTTCAACCTCTAAGCATTGCTCCGCAGCTGGAGTTTCTGGAACGGGGATTGCTACTACAGTCTCCTCAACCTTGGTAGGTAATGGATAAATATCATCTGCTTTGACATCTTGATCACTATTAGAATTGGGATGGAGTGAACGGACATCCTTGTCTTGTTCCAAGTCTACCAACTTGAGCACCTTGGAACTGGGGTTATCCACCTGTGGCATGAATGAAACGCATGGTAGTTTTACCTTAGTGGCGAGTAGCTTAGATTTGCTACACAGAGTCTTGGTTTCTGTCATGTTGTCCGAAGAGCCTTTCATGGCTCCTTGAGGGTTCTTTGTTGTCGTGTTCGTAAATTCAATTTCAGGGTCTTTTCTGGATAACTGTTTTTCAACAGGTAGTGCATGTTCTTGCTGAACAGTTTCCCCTTGCTTATTCTCTTTTCGGTCCATTTCCCTTTTCTCCTCTATTTCAGTTTTCTCAGATTCCTCGTGTTTTGTTTTTTTGTTTTTATCATCCTCTTCCTGAACTGTATTTGTTGCTTCTTTCATGATGTCCTGTTTGGGTGCTGGAAAAGATCCTTTATCAAATATTTTTCGACTGTGTGCTCTCACTATGATAAATATACGAGCATAGAATCCAATAATGACAGTGAAGCAGGTTGACCATAGCGGAAGTAATATATAGAGTCCAAAGGTGTCATAGGATAGTTGCACGTTTACCTCCCATCCCCTGCACCTAACATACACAGGTGAGTCCTTGACAAACGTCAAACAAAAGGCCGCAACGATAACACCCACCATCCAGGTCAAGGGGATCCACACCAGAATCCGTCTTCGGCGTTGGGTGATTTTGAAAGGGTGGGTGATCGCTTGATGTCTTTCCATGCTGATGCAGGCCAAGGTGAGCAACTGAATACAGCAGCTGAAGGAGAAGGAGGCGACCTGGGTGTCACAGAGCAGTTCCTCCAGACCTCCTCCTATGGGTCCCTTCAGAACGATGGTGAGAAGAATGGGACAGTCAATACAACAACGGAGGATGTCGATAACGGCGAGGTTGACCAGGAGCGCGTTGTTCCACGTTCTAAGAGACTTTTGACGGTACACTGCCCATGTGACAAACACATTCGCTGCAATGCCGACAAATGAGGTCGAGAATAATACTGCACAGTTTGCAACGGTAAATGAGATGTCAATGTACTCCTCCCAAACTGTGTCGTTCCCATATCCCCATGAAATAGGCAGAGTTCTTGGATATAGTTCCATCTTAAAAAGGTTTGAGATCCATTTTAGAAAAACAGTTCCATCTCTCCACCCTTTTCAGAATAATTTATGAACCTAAAAGCTTATTACTGGTATCTGCAACAACATCTACTCCATACCCAAAGCACAATGAAGCACAACCTTCATACCACGCCCTTAGTCACTGTCATTATGACGGGGTTGTATTCATTAGGGCATGCCATAACAACATTTTGCAAAACATTGTGCAACGGAAAACGAAAATGAGGGTTCTTATTGGACAAGTTCAGGTAGTCCCTCGCTGTTTCAATATGTTTTCTTATTTTTAGTGCCTGTTGAATATGACCTAGGTGACGCCCCGCTTTGTCCACTTGTGTTCATCGACACCCTGCATGGCTCTCTGGTCTCCTGGGAATCCCCGCTGTGAGTCACATCTATTTGCACTTGGCTGTGTTGTATCCTCAGTGGGGATTATAGTGAGGGTGGTGGGTTTAATTGGATGTGTCTCTATGAAGTGTTTGAGAGCGACAGGCTGTATTGAAGACATGCTTATTACAAATGGCACTCCTGACCAATTGAGAGTTCGTACACAAAAACCTGGCAATGGCTCACTACTGTGTATAGCAGAGACACAATGCAGGCTGAGCAAGAGGTGTCATCTATATGTTTTTAGACCAATCTAAACAGTTATAGAAATGTAAACCTGACCCTTTTATCGTGAAAATACTCTAATTGACATGTGTGAAATACATGTTTTATGATAGAAGCCTGTTAGATAGAGGAAGTTGGCTGTTAGACAGGAAGTATGAGCAACAGGTACCATCTATCTATTGTACTAGACTTTTAGATTGAAGACTGCACCCTACTATCATCAGTGTTCTACACTTACTCTATGGGGATACGGTCTTTTTTTTTTTTTACATCCATCTTCATTTTCAAATCAAATCAAACTTTGTCACATGCTCCGACTTTAGCGTGAAATGCTTACCTTACAAGCCCTTAACCAACAGTGCAGTTCTAGAAGAGTTAAGAAAATATTTAACAAGCAGACTAAAGTACAAAATAATACTAAAAAGTAACACAATAAGAATAACGATAACGAGACTATATACAGGGGGTACTGGTACAGAGTCAGTGTGGAGGCTATATACAGGACGTACCGGTACAGAGTCAATGTGGAGGCTATATACAGGGGGTACTGGTACAGAGTCAGTGTGGAGGCTATATACAGGACGTACCGGTACAGAGTCAATGTGGAGGCTATATACAGGGGGTACTGGTACAGAGTCAGTGTGGAGGCTATATACAGGACGTACCGGTACAGAGTCAATGTGGAGGCTATATACAGGGGGTACTGGTACAGAGTCAGTGTGGAGGCTATATACAGGACGTACCGGTACAGAGTCAATGTGGAGGCTATATACAGGGGGTACTGGTACAGAGTCAGTGTGGAGGCTATATACAGGGGGTACCGGTACAGAGTCAATGTGGAGGCTATATACAGGGGGTACTGGTACAGAGTCAGTGTGGAGGCTATATACAGGAGGTACTGGTACAGAGTCAGTGTGGAGGCTATATACAGGAGGTACCGGTACCGAGTCAGTGTGGAGGCTATATACAGGAGGTACCGGTACCTAGTCAGTGTGGAGGCTATATACAGGGGGTACCGGTACCGAGTCAATGTGGAGGCTATACACAGGGGGTACCGGTACAGAGTCAATGTGGAGGCTATATACAGGGGGTACTGGTACAGAGTCAGTGTGGAGGCTATATACAGGGGGTACCGGTACAGAGTCAATGTGGAGGCTATATACAGGGGGTACTGGTACAGAGTCAGTGTGGAGGCTATATACAGGAGGTACTGGTACAGAGTCAGTGTGGAGGCTATATACAGGAGGTACCGGTACCGAGTCAGTGTGGAGGCTATATACAGGAGGTACCGGTACCTAGTCAGTGTGGAGGCTATATACAGGGGGTACCGGTACCGAGTCAATGTGGAGGCTATATACAGGAGGTACCGGTACCGAGTCAGGGTGGAGGCTATATACCAGAGGTACCGGTACCGAGTCAGTGTGGAGGCTATATACAGGAGGTACCGGTACCGAGTCAGTGTGGAGGCTATATACAGGGGGTACCGGTACCGAGTCAATGTGGAGGCTATATACAGGGGGTACCGGTACCCAGTCAGTGTGGAGGCTATATACAGGGGGTACCGGTACAGAGTCAATGTGGAGGCTATATACAGGGGGTACCGGTACTGAGTCAGTGTGTGGGGTTAGTGGTTAGTTGAGGTAATTTGTACACGTAGGTAGGAATGAAGTGACTATGCATAGATAATAAACAGTGATAAACAGTGATAATGTATAATCCTTTCGTGTTTCTACTAAAGAATTGACATATGTGGAAGAGGACTGGCCACCCCTCAGAGCCTGGTTCCTCTCTACCCGGCACAGCCAGAAGAGGACTGGCCACCCCTCAGAGCCTGGTTCCTCTCTTCCCGGCACAGCCAGAAGAGGACTGGCCACCCCACATAGCCAGGTTCCTCTCTACCCAGCACAGCCAGAAGAGGACTGGCCACTCCACATAGCCTGGTTCCTCTCTAGGTTTCTTCCTAGGTTTTGGCCTTTCTAGGGAGTTTTTCCTAGCCACCGTGCTTCTACACCTGCATTGCTTGCTGTTTGGGGTTTTAGGCTGGGTTTCTGTACAGCACTTTGAGATATCAGCTGATGTACGAAGGGCTTTATAAATACATTTGATTTGACATATAGTTACCTGCCTGTATTATGGAAGACGGCCAAGGTGCCTGACAGATAGTATACCTGAACCATCCAAAGAAATTAATGAAAGCTGAGCGTGTTATTTGATTACTACGTGACAATGTATAATCCTATTTGTAGAACAGGATTAAGTGTGAAATACTCTTTGATTAAAACATTTTCCAGCTCATACAGGCCATGTCATATCTAAATCTGGGATTAGATCAAACCAGTGTATTATCCTCTCTGTTCTTTGATCAAAACTGACTTAGTGACAATTGAAGTTTTTGGAGTAACAATGGTCCATTCATTCTTTTCCTACAGTTTCTCAAACCTGGTCCTGGTGATCCGAAGAGGTGCACATTTTTTTTTGTTTCTGCCTTGGCCCGACACATCTGATTCAAATGATCAAAGCTGCGTAATGTCTAGGGTAAAAAATAAAAACGTGCAACTGGATCGCCCGGACCAGGATTGAGAAAAGCTGCTCTCAGAACAATGACCTGGAGACTCACTTTGTTTGTCTATCCTGTTTATGCCAATGGGTTGCGTCTTTCGAACTGAGTTGATCAGTGTGAACAAAAACCCTTCACTTACCATATCACCCACGACTGAAAACCTTTCCAGAAGAAGTTTGTCTTGCCAAAGAAATGTACAAGAACAATCAATATTTGGTAGATTCGTTTTATTTAATAATTGAGATCACTTGCATAACATTAAAAATACATTCTGAACAAAATTAAGAAACTGTGTGTCTACCACACACACACACACACACACCACACACACCACACACACACACACACACACACACACACACACACACACACACACACACACACACACTTACATGACAAAACAGCAGTTGTGGAAAAAGTATCCAATTCTCATACTTGAGTTAAAGTAAAGAAACCTTAATAGAAAATGACTAAAGTAAAAGTGAAAGTCACCCAGTAAAAATCGAAAAGTATTTGGTTTTAAATATACTTAAGTATCAAAAGTAGAAGTAAAAGTATTAATCATTTGAAATTCCTTATCTTAAGCAAAGCAGACGGCATCATTTTCTTGTTTTTAAAATGTATGGATAGCCAAGGGGCACACCCCAAAACTCAGACATTATTTAAAAAATATGCATTTGTGTATAGTGAGTCCGCCAGGCCAGAGGCAGTAGGGATGACCACATGTTCTCTTGATAAGTGTGTGAATTTCACCATTTTCCTGTCCTGCTAAGCATTCAAAATGTAACGAGTACTTTTTAGTTGTCAGGGAAAATGTATGGAGTAAAAAGTACAATATTTGATTTAGGAATGTAGTGAAGTAAAAGTAAAAGTTGTAAAAAATATAAATAGTAAAGTAAAGTACAGATACCCAACAAAAAACGACTTATGTAGTACTTTAAAGTACTTTACCCAAGTACTTCACACCACTGCAAAACAGAGCACAAAAAAAGAAAGTAGCATGCCTGCTCTTGGTTGGTTTACTGTAATAAATACACAGTAAGAAAACAGAAATTGAAAATACTCACACGCACGCATGCATGCACGCACATACGCAATCACACACACACACTCACACAGACACAAACACTACGAAGACAGAATCCGCTTTGCATTACTCTAAAATGGATCTCAATAAATCATTTTCAAAGACAAATTTGCACCCCCCCCCCCCGTTTTCTGTAATTCTTTAAAAAACAATCTTTGTTATACTTTAGAATCCTTGCAATCTTTGTTATACTTTAGAATCCTTGCAATCTTTGTTATACTTTAGAATCCTTGCAATCTTTGTTATACTTTAGAATCCTTGCAATCTTTGTTATACTTTAGAATCCTTGCAATCTTTGTTATACTTTAGAATCCTTGCACCATTTCAGTTTTTTGAATGTAGTGCAGACAAGGACTTGCTTGCTGACTGATTAATTGATTGACATGGACTGGACTTTATTTAGGATGAGGCTGCAGCTTCTCTCTGTATCTCTGCAAACCCTAACTTCCACTTAAGTCAAATTCTGGGTGAATAGTCCACCGAAGTGGAAGTTAGGTTTCACTGAGTGATGAGCTGTGATGGGGCTCGAATGGACCCAGACCACTGTGATACTTCTAGGCTCCTGTTTCTGTTTTCAGTGGAGGAGATGGAGGAGAGAGGAGGAGATGGAGGAGAGAGGAGGAGATGGAGGAGATGGAAAAGATGGAGGAGATTGAAGAGGAGATGGAGGAGAGAGGAAGAGATCGAGGAGAGAGGAGGAGATGGAGGAGAGAGGAGAGAGCAAAAGATGGAGGAGATTGAAGAGGAGATGGAGGAGAGAGAAGATGGAGGAGAGAGGAGGAGATGGAGGAGAGAGGAGATGGAAAAGATGGAGGAGATTGAAGAGGAGATGGAGGAGAGAGAAGATGGAGGAGAGAGGAGATGGAGGAGAGATGAGGAGATGGAAAAGATGGAGGAGATTGAAGAGGGGATGGAGGAGAGAGGAGGAGATGGAGGAGAGAGGAGAGAGCAAAAGATGGAGGAGATTGAAGAGGAGATGGAGGAGAGAGAAGATGGAGGAGAGAGGAGGAGATGGAGGAGAGAGGAGATGGAAAAGATGGAGGAGATTGAAGAGGGGATGGAGGAGAGAGGAGGAGATGGAAAAGATGGAGGAGATTGAAGAGGAGATGGAGGAGAGAGGAGGAGATGGAAAAGATGGAGGAGATTGAAGAGGAGATGGAGGAGAGAGGAGGAGATGGAAAAGATGGAGGAGATTGAAGAGGAGATGGAGGAGAGAGGAGATGGAGGAGAGAGGAGGAGATGGAAAAGATGGAGGAGATTGAAGAGGAGATGGAGGAGAGAGGAGGAGATGGAGGAGAGAGGAGGAGATGGAAAAGATGGAGGAGATTGAAGAGGGGATGGAGGAGAGAGGAGGAGATGGAAAAGATGGAGGAGATTGAAGAGGAGATGGAGGAGAGAGGAGGAGATGGAAAAGATGGAGGAGATTGAAGAGGAGATGGAGGAGAGAGGAGATGGAGGAGAGGAGATGGAAAAGATGGAGGAGATTGAAGAGGAGATGGAGGAGAGAGGAGATGGGGAAAGAGGACATGGAAGAGAGGGGAGATGAGAAGATGGAGGAGTTGGAGGAGAGATGGATGAGAAATGGAGGAGATTGAGGAGAGAGGAGATAGAGGAGATGGAGAGGAAGATATTTAGGAGAGAGGCGGATATGGAGGAGAGAGGAGGATATGGAGGAGAGAGGAGGATATGGAGGAGAAAGGAGGAGATGGAGGAGAGAGGATATGGAGGAGAGAGGATATGGAGGAGATGGATGAGAGGAGGGGATGGAGGAGAGGAGTAGATGGAGGAGAGAGGAGGAGATGGAAAAGATGGAGGAGATTGAAGAGGAGATGGAGGAGATGGAAAAGATGGAGGAGATTGAAGAGGAGATGGAGGAGAGAGGAGGAGATGGAGGAGAGAGGAGGAGATGGAAAAGATGGAGGAGATTGAAGAGGAGATGGAGGAGAGAGGAGATGAGAAGATGGAGGAGTTGGAGGAGAGATGGAGGAGATTGAGGAGAGAGGAGATAGAGGAGATGGAGAGGAAGATATTTAGGAGAGAGGAGGATATGGAGGAGAGAGGAGGATATGGAGGAGAAAGGAGGATATGGAGGAGAGGGGATATGGAGGAGAGAGGATATGGAGGAGATGGAGGAGAGGAGGAAATGGAGGAGAGAGGATATGGAGGAGATGGATGAGAGGAGGGGATGAGGAGAGGAGTAGATGGAGGAGAGAGGAGATGGAGGAGGAGATGGAGAAGAGATGGAGGAGAGGAGGAGATGGGAGAGAGAGATGGAGATGGAGGAGAGAGGCGATGGAGATTTAGGAGATGGAGGAGAGAGATGGAGGAGATGGAGATTTAGGAGATGGAGGAGAGAGATGGAGGAGATGGAGATTTAGGAGATGGAGGAGAGAGGAGATGGAGATGGAGATTTAGGAGATGGAGGAGAGAGGAGATGAAGATTTAGGAGATGGAGGAGAGAGGAGATGAAGATTTAGGAGATGGAGGAGAGAGGAGATGGAGATTTAGGAGATGGAGGAGAGAGGAGATGGAGATTTAGGAGATGGAGGAGAGAGGAGATGAAGATTTAGGAGATGGAGGAGAGAGGAGATGAAGATTTAGGAGATGGAGGAGAGAGGAGATGAAAATTTAGGAGATGGAGGAGAGAGGAGATGAAGATTTAGGAGATGGAGGAGAGAGGAGATGAAGATTTAGGAGATGGAGGAGAGAGGAGTCACAGAGGAAGCACCCTGCTGTGTGCACTGATCCCTTGTTGTCTTCTGCCCACCGTGGTCCTCAGGGTCATGGAGCGCATGGGGACGGTGTCGGTGGCCGGGTCGTGGGAAATGTAGCGCCCACAGGAGAGGACTTCCAGAGTGGCATCACGGAACTACAGGGAGTACGAATACAAGTGTTAGCAACACAGAATGCGTGGTAAAGAATTATTAATCGATTTGTACAATCTTCAATACACAAGGCAATCCACAAGACGCCACCGATTGCAAGTCTCTATGGATGAGTGTCAACTAATAAGGGCTAGATGTAATTTCGGATTGACACAGACACATGCAGCGGTAACCGTGAACGGCGTCTTCGCGAACACCTGAAAAATTGCCGATATGGATCAAATCTAGGCCTAAATAACCAAAAGGCAAAGTGTGTATTCTAATTGAATTAAAACCACAGGGAACCAACCTGTTGCAGTCCCCTTCGATAATCTACAGATTTAACTGATGTGTTCTCACTCTGGCTTTGCTCTCTGCCTCTCCTCCAGTACACACACCTGCCTGTTGCTTAGGAAGTAGATGATGGGGTTGTAGACAGGACTGGTCTTGGCGAAGTACATAGGCATGGTAGCCACCAGCGGAGGGATGTGGAGCTCTGGGTCCACCACAACCACCACGGACAGGGCTGTGTAGGGCAGCCAGCAGACAAAGAAGGCCCCGATCATGGCCAGCACTATCCTTACCGCCCGCTCGTTGTCCTGCAGACAGGGACGACCGCCCTGCAACTCCGTACTACGGTTAAGCTGGAGGAGGAGGAAGAGGGGGGAGAGGAGGAAGAAGAAGAAGATGATAACCCACGACCGACAGGATCTGTTTAAGCTTGCAGACACAGTACTCAGCGTCTAAACCCCTCTGAAAGTCTCCAGTTATAGGAACAGTCCCTGTTACAGTCCCTCTATTCCAACTGGAAGAGGCTTTTGTACACTTGGTATATGGACAGAAATGGACTTAAAAAGGTCTCTATATGTACCTGTCTCATGGAGGTGAGGACATTGGCGTAACAGTAGATGATGATTGCGACAGGCAGGAGGAAGCAGAACAGCGTGTACAGGATCAGGTAACTATAGTTACTCCAGGACCTAGAGAGACATAACACATTATAAACTATTTTATAGGACATTATAAACAAGTTATAACACATTATAAACCATGTTATAGGACAATATAAACCATGTCTTAACACATAAACTATTTTATAGGACATTATAAACAAGTTATAACAAATTATAAACCATGTTACAGGACATTATAAATAAGTCATAACACATAAACCATGTTACAGGACATTATAAACAAGTTATAACACACTATAAACCATGTTACAGAACATTATAAACAAGTTATAACACTATAAACCATGTTACAGAATATTATAAACAAGTTATAACACACTATAAACCGTGTTACAGAACATTATAAACAAGTTATAACACACTATAAACCATGTTACAGGACATTATAAAGGCTCATACATGCCTATTACAAGTTATAACACATTATACTGGCCTCTCCTCCCAGCCCAGAGAGCAGGAGGTCTGGACGCCCTCGGGTCCATAGGAGCTCCAACCCAGCAGTGGGGGCACGGCCCAGAACAAACAGAACAGCCAGACCCCCAGGAGCCCCTGAAAGCTCCGACGTACGTTCATCTTGAAGCCTGCCATGGGCTTACACACCACGATGTAGCGCTCGTACGCCAGCAGTGTTAACGTGCACATAGACACCAGACCTGAGGGAGAGGAGACCGGGGGGGGGTTCATAAAGTGTCTGAGAGTATGAGTGCTGATCTAGGACCCGATTCTGATCCTGTCCATGTAATGCTGTCCATTGTGATCTAAAAGGTAAAACTGATCTTAGATCATCAGGATATGAACCCTGGCTTCACAACCAGAAGACTACAGATCTGAATACCCCCCCCCCCCCCCCCCCAGGAACCCAATTCAACACATTGAGTTAACTTGATCAAATTAGACTTGCATTTTCAACACTTACAGGCTACAACAACAAAACATCGTTTTTTAAATTAAAAGTTTGAGTTCAGTTCACATGATTCAAAGACATCCTATATAAATACATAAATTACTTTACCGAAATAGTTGACAGCAAATCCTTGAAAGATGCAGAACTCGTCGCCAAGAAAGAATGAACCATGATAGTTGGTAATGGTGACGATCGACGAACCGCACAAGGCTATCATCAAATCGGACACAGCTAAACTGAGGATGATCACATTCATTGGGTTGAGGAGAGTACGATTCTTCACCAACACCGTTATTACCAGAGTATTGTTAAAAACAGAGAAAATTGCATTGATGAACATAAGATAGGAGAGGATGCTGTAGCCTGCCCGTGGAAAAATCGTTGGCGCCACAGTACTAGATTTGAATCCCGGAGAAGTAGAGTTCAAAGTCGGGCCGAAGCGCCAAGGTGTGCCGACGGCAGTGGTGCTGTCCATGGTGCTGAATTTAAAACGCACTCTCTCCACCATATGACCAAGAAACTACAGAAAAAAAGGTCCTTTGCTATCTGTATCCCATCTCAATCAAAGCCCAAACGTCATAGCTTGATCTTATTATGTCTGATCCTAGTTAAATAGCTTCTGTATTCAGGATGTCTGATCACATTTTGGATTATCTGTCATTGAGAACATGCTGCTCAACACCAACTTAAAAACCCATTTGGGAAATTGCTCCCTAACATGATTTGTACGATTATATTGATTAATCTGATCAGGATTTATTGAGAGTTCCGTATTTAAAAAGGTGCAAAGTGTAGGCCCAGAGACAGCCCTGGGCCTAGGATATACCCTGCCTGTGTCAAAAGTGCATTTTCTAAATTATTTTTAGCCAACTGGGTCAATTCAATAAACATTTACATTGAGAGACAAGAGGTTAGATAAAAGATATTTGCTTTCCTGACTTTTCTCTGAGGTAAGGAAAGGGTGGATAACTGAAATCTAGCCCTATATGGCATACACAGAAGTAGGCCTAAAACAGGAACAAGATTAGGTTGTTGCCATCTTTAATTCATAATCAAATCAAAAACACACTCCCAAAGAAAACAAATACAAATTACAAGATGGACATTTATGTAAACTATACAGGCTTTGGAGAGTTCTCTCAATGTGAGTTTTTCCAACAAGACCACTTTTTTTTCCACCTTTTCAACCATGAACAATCTCTCTCAAAGAAGAGATAATATATTTAGAATATACAGAGAATAGAATAGATTTAGAATATACAGAGAATAGAATAGATTTAGAATATACAGAGAATAGAATAGATTTAGAATATACAGAGAATAGAATAGATTTCTCAAACATTCTGACCGTATCATGACAAGAAACGGAAGTTATTTTCTTGTTAGTTTCCCCCACAAAACGAATACAACTAATTTCTGAACATTTCAGTGCAAAGTCAATGATTTAAACACAATTTTATATCTAGGTATAGATTGAAAGCAAGGTTGTTGTTTTTTAAAGCAGAATGTTTATGAAAACAAACAAACAAACAAAAATATAGCCAAGCAACTCAAATACAGCATAGAAATGACTGGACACAATGATAAATAGATTTGTCCATGAAATACAGCATATGTCCTCTTTTCTATAAAATAAAAATAAGAACATTCTGTTGTAAGCTGACTGTTCTATCAGTTGTACTAACCACATTGATAGACACCTTAACTAGGACTATTAATAATGATTAAGCCTTTGTGGAAAGTATGATTTTAGGGTATCTCCTTTATTACTAGGGTAAATAGAGCCTGTTCTAAAGACAGAGAGATCGACAGGGCAGTTATAGTGTGCAAAAGCTTAAGGCATTTCAGAGTGTGTCTTGAACATGTCAAATTGTCAAGATATTCAACTCATTAGTTTGTATCTCGTCTTTCTCTGTTCTTATTGGTTCAAAGGCCACCATTGGTTAAAAGTCCCTTATAACCTACTGTTCCTTTGTTTACACAAACAGGTAACTTCCGAAACCATGGAAACACGGGAGGAAATGGAGGGATATAAAGTATATTGAAAGCAGGTGCTGCTACCACACCGGTGTGGTTCCTGAGTTAATTAAGCAATTAACGTCCCATCATGCTTAGGGTCATGTACAGTTGAAGTCGGAAGTTTACATAAATTAGTTTTAATGACTCCAACCTAAGTGTTTCAACCACTCCACAAATTTCTTGTTAACAAACTATATATTTGGCAAGTAGGTTAGGAAATCTACTTTGTGCATGACACAAGTAATTTTCCCAACAATTGTTTGCAGACAGATTATTTAACTTATAATTCACTGTATGACAATTCCAGTGGGTCAGAAGTTTACATACACTAAGTTGACTGCCTTTAAACAGCTTGGAAAAGTCCAGAAAAGGATGGCATGGCTTTAGAAGCTTCTGATAGATTAATTGACATCATTTGAGTCAATTGGAGGTGTACCTGTGGATGTATTTGAAGGCCTACCTTCAAACTCAGTGCCTCTTTGCTTGACATCATGGGAAAATCAAAATAAATCAGCCAAGACCTCAGAAAAAAAATTGTAGACCTCCACAAGTCTGGTTCATCCTTAGGAGCAATTTCCAAACGCCTGAAGGTACCACATTCATCTGTACAAACAATAGTACGCAAGTATAAACACCATGGGACCACACGGCCGTCATACCGCTCAGGAAGGAGACGCGTTCTGTCCTAGAGATGAGCGTACTTTGGTGCGGAAAGTGCAAATCAATCCCAGAACAACAGCAAAGGACCTTGTGAAGATGCTGGAGGAAACAGGTAGAAAAGTATCTATATCCACATTTAAACAAGTCCTATATGGACATAACCTGAAAGGCCACTCAGCAAGGAAGAAGCCACTGTTCCAAAACCACCATAAAAAAAGCCAGACTACGGTTTGCAACTGCACATGGGGGATCGTACTTTTTGGAGAAAAGTCCTCTGGTCTGATGAAACAATAATATAACTGTTTGGCCATAATGACCATCGTTATGTTGGGAGGAAAAAGGGGGAGGCTTGCAAGCTGAAGAACACCATCCCAACCGTGAAGCAAGAGGGTGGCAGCATCATGTTGTGGGGGTGCTTTGCTGCAGGAGGGACTGGTGTACTTCACCAAATAGATGGCATCATGAGGTAGGAAAATTATGTGGATATATTGAAGCAACATCTCAAGACATCAGTCAGGAAGTTAAAGCTTGGTCGCAAATGGGTCTTCCAAATGGACAATGACCCCAAGCATACTTCCATACTTTGTGGCAAAATGGCTTAAGGACAACAAAGTCAAGGTATTGGAGTGGCCATCTTAAAACCCTGACCTCAATCCTATAGAAAATCTGTTGGCTGAACTGAAAACATTGTGTGCGAGCAAGGAGGCCTACAAGCCTGACTCAGTTACACCAGCTCTGTCAGGAGGAATGGGCCACAATTCACCCAACTGATTGTGGAAAGCTTGTGGAAGGCTACCCGAAATGTTTCACCCAAGTTAAACAATTTAAAGGCAATGCTACCAAATACTAATTGAGTATATGTAAACTTCTTACCCACAGGGAATGTGATGAAAGAAATAAAAGCTGAAAGAAATCATTCTCTACTATTATTCTGACATTTCACATTCTTAAAATAAAGTGGTGATCCTAACTGACCTAAGACAGGGCATTGTTACTAGGATTAAATGTTGAGTTTAAATGTATTTGGCTAAGGTGTATGTAAACTTCCGACTTCAACTGTATATTGTTTGGATGCAAGTTTGCAGATCTGAGTAAATTGTTATTTGTTTCCATTCTGTATGTGTGTCAAGAACATTCAAGCAAACGTATTGTGTCGTGTTTTGGTATAGCGTACTAAGCTAACCTAAGCTAACCGTAGGTCAACAGGAGATGACATCAGTAGAAAATAGAGTAAGGTCAACATGAGATGACATCAGTAGAAAATAGAGACAGTAAGTCCGAGTCAGCAGGGTCCCGTACGCCATCTTCTACCCTTTTCACCCTACTCAGCTGGCATGTCTACATATGTTTCAGTATGTTTCAGGTCAGCATGATAGAGTGAAACAGGTATTTGAGAGCTCTGTGTCCAGAGCAGGTCAAGACAGAGTGTCACAATGAACCCCCTCCCCTCTCTACTCAGATCAGGTCTTGGACGGAGTGTCGCAGTGAAACCCTTCCCCTCTCTATTCAGATTAGGTCAAGACAGAGTGTCACAATGAACCCCTTCCCCCTCCCCTCTCTACTTAGATCAGGTCTTGGACGGAGTGTCACAGTGAAACCCTTCCCCTTTCTATTCAGATTAGGTCTTGGACGAAGTTTCGCAGTGAAAACCTTCCCCTCTCTATTCAGATTAGGTCAAGACAGAGTGTCACAATGAACCCCTTCCCCCTCCCCTCTCTACTTAGATCAGGTCTTGGACGGAGTGTCGCAGTGAAACCTGTCACCCTAGCCTCTCTAGTCTGAGTCAAGCCCGGACGGGGTGTCACACTGAACCCCCCCCCCATTCCCTGTTCTACTCTTCAGTTGTGGTTCTGTGGGGGTATGAAGGGCATCTTCAGGGCCCCGGCGCTGGTCTGCTCGGGCCAGAAGGGTGACTCGTGTTGCAGGGGCGTACGACGGGGGAAGAAGGTGTGATGGAAGTCATAGTTGAGCAGACAGCTGAGGGACGCCATGTAGATGTCAGCGAAACGAGACAGGCGGCGGGAGAAGTAGGTGGGGTTGTGGTAGGTCCGGAAGAGACTCCCAAACTGGCCATTGAAGATGTCCTTTGTCTGCGATCTGTTGTTTGACGAAAGATGTACAATATTGTTAGTGCTTGTTTTGCATGTTAAGAAAAATATCTGTAAAAAAAGAGAGAAAGTAAGTTAAAAACACGAATTATCCTCTCAAACATTTAGTGGGTACAGCCACCTATAGGGAACTATGGGCAAGACTTTATTTGAAGGGAAGCTACATAAAAGGAGCTAACAATATAGCATATAACTAACAATATAGCATATAACTAACAATAACAATATAGCATATAGCTAACAATATAGCATATAGCTAACAATATAGCATATAGCTAACAATATAGCATATAACTAACAATAACAATATAGCATATAGCTAACAATATAGCATATAGCTAACAATATAGCATATAGCTAACAATATAGCATATAACTAACAATATAGCATATAACTAACAATATAGCATATAACTAACAATATAGCATATAACTAACAATATAGCATATAACTAACAATAACAATATAGCATATAGCTAACAATATAGCATATAGCTAACAATATAGCATATACAGTGCCTTGCGAAAGTATTCGGCCCCCTTGAACCTTGCCACCTTTTGCCACATTTCAGGCTTCAAACATAAGGATATAAAACTGTATTTTTTTGTGAAGAATCAACAACAAGTGGGACACAATCATTAAGTGGAACGACATTCATTGGATATTTCAAACTTTTTTAACAAATCAAAAAATGAAAAGTTGGGCGTGCAAAATTATTCAGCCCCCTTAAGTTAATACTTTGTAGCGCCACCTTTTGCTGCGATTACAGCTGTAAGTCGCTTGGGGTATGTCTCTATCAGTTTTGCACATCGAGAGACTGAAATGTTTTCCCATTCCTCTTTGCAAAACAGCTCGAGCTCAGTGAGGTTGGATGGAGAGCATTTGTGAACAGCAGTTTTCAGTTCTTTCCACAGATTCTCGATTGGATTCAGGTCTGGACTTTGACTTGGCCATTCTAACACCTGGATATGTTTATTTTTGAACCATTCCATTGTAGATTTTGCTTTATGTTTTGGATCATTGTCTTGTTGAAGACAAATCTCCGTCCTAGTCTCAGGTCTTTTGCAGACTCCATCAGGTTTTCTTCCAGAATGGTCCTGTATTTGGCTCCATCCATCTTCCCATCAATTTTAACCATCTTCCCTGTCCCTGCTGAAGAAAAGCAGGCCCAAACCATGATGCTGCCACCACCATGTTTGCCAGTGGGGATGGTGTGTTCAGGGTGATGCGCTGTGTTGCTTTTACGCCAAACATAACACTTTGCATTGTTGCCAAAAAGTTCAATTTTGGTTTCATCTGACCAGAGCACCTTCTTCCACATGTTTGGTGTGTCTCCCAGGTGGCTTGTGGCAAACTTTAAACGACACTTTTTATGGATATCTTTAAGAAATGGCTTTCTTCTTGCCACTCTTCCATAAAGGCCAGATTTGTGCAATATACAACTGATTGTTGTCCTATCGACATAGTCTCCCACCTCAGCTGTAGATCTCTGCAGTTCATCCAGAGTGATCATGGGCCTCTTGGCTGCATCTCTGATCAGTCTTCTCCTTGTATGAGCTGAAAGTTTAGAGGGACGGCCAGGTCTTGGTAGATTTGCAGTGGTCTGATACTCCTTCCATTTCAATATTATCGCTTGCACAGTGCTCCTTGGGATGTTTAAAGCTTGGGAAATCTTTTTGTATCCAAATCCGGCTTTAAACTTCTTCACAACAGTATCTCGGACCTGCCTGGTGTGTTCCTTGTTCTTCATGATGCTCTCTGCGCTTTTAACGGACCTCTGAGACTATCACAGTGCAGGTGCATTTATACGGAGACTTGATTACACACAGGTGGATTGTATTTATCATCATTAGTCATTTAGGTCAACATTGGATCATTCAGAGATCCTCACTGAACTTCTGGAGAGAGTTTGCTGCACTGAAAGTAAAGGGGCTGAATAATTTTGCACGCCCAATTTTTCAGTTTTTGATTTGTTAAAAAAGTTTGAAATATCCAATAAATGTCGTTCCACTTCATAATTGTGTCCCACTTGTTGTTGATTCTTCACAAAAAAATACAGTTTTATATCTTTATGTTTGAAGCCTGAAATGTGGCAAAAGGTTGCAAAGTTCAAGGGGGCCGAATACTTTCGCAAGGCACTGTAACTAACAATAACAATATAGCATATAGCTAACAATATAGCATATAGCTAACAATATAGCATATAACTAACAATATAGCATATAACTAACAATATAGCATATAACTAACAATATAGCATATAACTAACAATATAGCATATAACTAACAATATAGCATATAACTAACAATATAGCATATGACTAACAATATAGCATATAACTAACAATATAGCATATAACTAACAATATAGCATATAACTAACAATATAGCATATAACTAATAATATAGCATATAACTAATAATATAGCATATAACTAATAATATAGCATATAACAACTAATAATATAGCATATAACAACTAACAATATAGCATATAACAACTAACAATATAGCATATAACAACATAGCATATAACAACTAACAATATAGCATATAACAACTAACAATATAGCATATAACAACATAGCATATAACAACTAACAATATAGCATATAACAACTAACAATATAGCATATAACAACTAACAATATAGCATATAACAACTAACAATATAGCATATAACAACGTAGCATATAACAACTAACAACATAGCATATAACAACATAGCATATAACAACTAACAACATAGCATATAACAATATAGCATATAACAACTAACAATATAGCATATAACAACTAACAATATAGCATATAACTAACAATATAGCATATAACAACATAGCATATAACAACTAACAATATAGCATATAACAACATAGCACAAGCAACTAACAATATAGCATATAACAACATAGCACAAACAACTAACAATATAGCATATAACAACATAGCACATAACAACTAACAATATAGCATATAACTAACAATATAGCATATAACTAACGCTATAGCATATAACTAACAATATAGCATATAACTAATAATATAGCATATAACTAACAATATAGCATATAACTAATAATATAGCATATAACTAATAATATAGCATATAACAACTAATAATATAGCATATAACAACTAACAATATAGCATATAACAACATAGCATATAACAACTACCAACATAGCATATAACAACTAACAACATAGCATATAACAACTAACAATATAGCATATAACAATATAGCATATAACAACTAACAATATAGCATATAACAATATAGCATATAACAATATAGCATATAACAACTAACAATATAGCATATAACAACATAGCATATAACAACTAACAATATAGCATATAACAATATAGCATATAACAACTAACAATATAGCATATAACAATATAGCATATAACAACTAACAATATAGCATATAACAATATAGCATATAACAACTACATATAGCAATAACAATATAGCATATAACAATATAGCATATAACAACTAACAATATAGCATATAACATATAGCACATAACATATAGCATTAACAGACTAACAATATAGCATATAACAACTAACAATATAGCATATAACAATTATAGCATATAACATATAGCATATAAACAACTAACAATATAGCCCATATAACAATATAGCATATAACAATATAGCATATAACGACTAACAATATAGCAATATAACAATAACAATATAGCATATAACAATATAGCATATTAACAACTAACAATATAGCATATAACAACTAACAACATAAGCATATAACAACTAACAACATAGCATATAACAACTACAATATAGCATATAACAACTAACAACAGAGCATATAACAACTAACAACATAGCATATAACAACTAACAATATAGCATATAACAACATAGCAACAACTAACAATATAGCATATAACAATATAGCATATAACAACTAACAATATAGCATATAACAATATAGCATATAACAACTAACAATATAGCATATAACAACTAACAATATAGCATATAACAATATAGCATATAACAATATAGCATATAACAACTAACAATATAGCATATAACAATATAGCATATAACAACTAACAATTATAGCATATAACAATATAGCATATAACAACTAACAATATAGCATATAACAATATAGCATATAACAATATAGCATATAACAACTAACAATATAGCATATAACAACTAACAATATAGCATATAACAATATAGCATATAACAACTAACAATATAGCATATAACAATATAGCATATAACAACTAACAATATAGCATATAACAATATAGCATATAACAACATAGCATATAACAAGTAACAATATAGCATATAACAATATAGCATATAACAACTAACAATATAGCATATAACAACTAACAACATAGCATATAACAACTAACAATATAGCATATAACAACATAGCATATAACAACTAACAATATAGCATATAACAACTAACAATATAGCATATAACAACATAGCATATAACAACTAACAATATAGCATATAACAACTAACATAGCATATAACAACTAACAACATAGCATATAACAACTAACATTATAGCATATAACAATATAGCATATAACAATATAGCATATAACAATATAGCATATAACAATATAGCATATAACTACTAACAATATAGCATATAACAACTAACAATATAGCATATAACAATATAGCATATAACAATATAGCATATAACAACTAACAATATAGCATATAACAACTAACAATATAGCATATAACAACATAGCATATAACAACTAACAACATAGCATATAACAACATAGCATATAACAACTAACAATATAGCATATAACAACTAATAATATAGCATAACAACTAATAATATAGCATATAACAACATAGCATATAACAACTAACAACATAGCATATAACAACTAATAATATAGCATATAACAACTAACAACATAGCATATAACAACTAACAACATAGCATATAACAACTAATAATATAGCATATAACAACGTAGCATATAACAACTAACAATATAGCATATAACAACTAACAATATAGCATATAACAACATAGCATATAACAACTAACAATATAGCATATAACAACTAACAACATAGCATATAACAACTAACAACATAGCATATAACAACTAACAATATAGCATATAACAACTAACAATATAGCATTTAACAACTAACAATATAGCATATAACAACATAGCATATAACAACTAACAATATAGCATATAACAACTAACAACATAGCATATAACAAATAACAACATAGCATATAACAACTAACAATATAGCATATAACAACTAACAATATAGCATTTAACAACTAACAATATAGCATTTAACAACTAACAATATAGCATATAACAACTAATAATATAGCATATAACAACTAATAATATAGCATATAACAACTAACAATATAGCATATAACAACATAGCATATAACAACAAACAACATAGCATATAACAACATAGCATATAACAACATAGCATATAACAACTAACAATATAGCATATAACAACATAGCATATAACAACTAACAATATAGCATATAACAACATAGCATATAACAACTAAAAATATAGCATATAACAACTAACAACGTAGCATAAAACAACTAACAACATATCATAAAACAACTAACAACATAGCATATAACAACTAACAATATAGCATATAACAACCAATAATATAGCATATAACAACTAATAATATAGCATATAACAACTAATAACATAGCATATAACAAGTAACAATATAGCATATAACAATATAGCATATAACAACTAACAATATAGCATATAACAACTAACAACATAGCATATAACAATATAGCATATAACAACTAACAATATAGCATATAACAATATAGCATATAACAACATAGCATATAACAAGTAACAATATAGCATATAACAATATAGCATATAACAACTAACAATATAGCATATAACAATATAGCATATAACAATATAGCATATAACAACTAACAATATAGCATATAACAACTAACAATATAGCATATAACAATATAGCATATAACAACTAACAATATAGCATATAACAATATAGCATATAACAACTAACAATATAGCATATAACAATATAGCATATAACAACATAGCATATAACAAGTAACAATATAGCATATAACAATATAGCATATAACAACTAACAATATAGCATATAACAACTAACAACATAGCATATAACAACTAACAATATAGCATATAACAACATAGCATATAACAACTAACAATATAGCATATAACAACTAACAATATAGCATATAACAACATAGCATATAACAACTAACAATATAGCATATAACAACTAACAACATAGCATATAACAACTAACAATATAGCATATAACAATATAGCATATAACAACTAACATTATAGCATATAACAATATAGCATATAACAATATAGCATATAACAATATAGCATATAACAACTAACAATATAGCATATAACTACTAACAATATAGCATATAACAACTAACAATATAGCATATAACAACATAGCATATAACAACTAACAATATAGCATATAACAACTAACAATATAGCATATAACAACTAACAATATAGCATATAACAATATAGCATATAACAACTAACAATATAGCATATAACAATATAGCATATAACAATATAGCATATAACAACTAACAATATAGCATATAACAATATAGCATATAACAATATAGCATATAACAACTAACAATATAGCATATAACAACTAACAATATAGCATATAACAACATAGCATATAACAACTAACAACATAGCATATAACAACATAGCATATAACAACTAACAATATAGCATATAACAACTAATAATATAGCATAACAACTAATAATATAGCATATAACAACATAGCATATAACAACTAACAACATAGCATATAACAACGTAGCATATAACAACTAACAATATAGCATATAACAACATAGCATATAACAACTAACAATATAGCATATAACAACTAACAACATAGCATATAACAACTAACAACATAGCATATAACAACTAACAATATAGCATATAACAACTAACAATATAGCATTTAACAACTAACAATATAGCATATAACAACATAGCATATAACAACTAACAATATAGCATATAACAACTAACAACATAGCATATAACAAATAACAACATAGCATATAACAACTAACAATATAGCATATAACAACTAACAATATAGCATTTAACAACTAACAATATAGCATTTAACAACTAACAATATAGCATATAACAACTAATAATATAGCATATAACAACTAATAATATAGCATATAACAACTAACAATATAGCATATAACAACTAACAATATAGCATATAACAACATAGCATATAACAACAAAAAATATAGCATATAACAATATAGCATATAACAACTAACAACGTAGCATAAAACAACTAACAACATATCATAAAACAACTAACAACATAGCATATAACAACTAACAATATAGCATATAACAACCAATAATATAGCATATAACAACTAATAATATAGCATATAACAACTAATAATATAGCATATAACAACTAATAATATAGCATATAACAACTAATAATATAGCATATATCAACTAATAATATAGCATATAACAACTAACAATATAGCATATAACAACTAACAATATAGCATATAACAATATAGCATATAACAACTAACAATATAGCATATAACAACTAACAACATAGCATATAACATAGCATATAACAACTAACAATATAGCATATAACAATATAGCATATAACAACTAACAATATAGCATATAACTAACAACATAGCATATAACAACTAATAATATAGCATATAACAACGTAGCATATAACAACTAATAATATAGCATATAACAACTAATAATATATCATATAACAACTAATAATATAGCATATAACTAACAACATAGCATATAACAACTAATAATATAGCATATAACAACGTAGCATATAACAACTAATAATATAGCATATAACAACTAATAATATAGCATATAACAACTAACAATATAGCATATAACAACTAATAATATAGCATATAACAACTAACAATATAGCATATAACAACATAGCATATAACAACTAATAATATAGCATATAACAACTAACAATATAGCATATAACAACTAACAATATAGCATATAACAACTAACAATATAGCATATAACAACTAACAATATAGCATATAACAACTAACAATATAGCATATAACTACATAGCATATAACAACGTAGCATATAACAACTAATAATATAGCATATAACAACTAATAATATAGCATATAACAACTAATAATATAGCATATAACAACTAACAATATAGCATATAACAACTAATAATATATATATACATAAGCTCTTCCCCCAATGGTACCTCATGGCTTCTCTCTCTTTGATCCACTCCTGGACGACAGCTTGAGAAGCTGGATCTCTGTGGACCTGGAAGGGAGGGAGGAGAGAATGTATGCTGTACATACTGAGACTACATGTCTGTGGACCTGGAAGGGAGGGAGGAGAGAATGTATGCTGTACATACTGAGACTACATGTCTGTGGACCTGGAAGGGAGGGAGGAGAGAATGTATGCTGTACATACTGAGACTACATGTCTGTGGACCTGGAAGGGAGGGAGGAGAGAATGTATGCTGTACATACTGAGACTACATGTCTGTGGACCTGGAAGGGAGGGAGGAGAGAATGTATGCTGTACATACTGAGACTACATGTCTGTGGACCTGGAAGGGAGGGAGGAGAGAATGTATGCTGTACATACTGAGACTACATGTCTGTGGACCTGGAAGGGAGGGAGGAGAGAATGTATGCTGTACATACTGAGACTACATGTCTGTGGACCTGGAAGGGAGGGAGGAGAGAATGTATGCTGTACATACTGAGACTACATGTCTGTGGACCTGGAAGGGAGGGAGGAGAGAATGTATGCTGTACATCCTGAGACTACATGTCTGTGGACCTGGAAGGGAGGGAGGAGAGAATGTATGCTGTACATACTGAGACTACATGTCTGTGGACCTGGAAGGGAGGGAGGAGAGAATGTATGCTGTACATACTGAGACTACATGTCTGTGGACCTGGAAGGGAGGGAGGAGAGAATGTATGCTGTACATACTGAGACTACATGTCTGTGGACCTGGAAGGGAGGGAGGAGAGAATGTATGCTGTACATACTGAGACTACATGTCTGTGGTGCTGGGAAGGAGAGAGGAGAGAATGTATGCTGTACATACTGAGACTACATGTCTGTGGTGCTGGGAAGGAGAGAGGAGAGAATGTATGCTGTACATATTGAGACTACATGTCTGTGGACCTGGGAAGGAGGGAGCAAAGTAGATGCTCTTTAGATTCATAGCTGCAGACAGAGCAGGCAGGCAGGCAGGCAGGCAGGCAGGCAGGCAGGCAGGCAGGCAGGCAGACAGCCAGACAGACAGATACACCTCCTCCCACCCCAACCTACCTGCATGTGTTCTATCAGCCCAGTCAGACCCTGTAACCAGGTCATCAGGTGAACACATTCCTCAGTGTTCATGATCTTGATCTCTTTCCTCAGCTCAGGGATGATGGCGCCAGTCCTCCAGCCGTGCTTCAGGGTCAGGTCCTACACACCCACATATAACACATGGATTTATAAAAACCTTTTTCTCAAACCTGAGGAGTCGATAAACCACAGAACAACTCAAATACCTCTGTTTCGGTAACAGGCCAGCCAATCATGGGCTGACCTTTCGTTTTTTTTCTTTTCTAAAACGCTACTTAACTCAAACCTATATATTAATATCTGACCGTGTCGTTTCTATGATGGTGTGAACATTTTCTATGATCATTTTAAATATTAACCTATGCAGTGTAAAAGCAATGGTTAGACTTACTGCCAGGTCACTGTAGATGTGATCTCCAAAGTACAACACCTTGGACCCCCTCCAGCCAGTCAGTCTCAGGAACTCATAGAGGTTTCCCTGGAGAACAAAGAAAACAGTCAGTTATTCCCAAGTCTGTATGACAGAGCTACATCTCTAGAACAGTAGTTGTCAACCTTTTTTTGGTTACTTTACCACCGAATACATTGTGCTCCGTCCTGTACTTGGACCCCTGAAGTACCCCATCTTGTGCATTCTACTAGTAAGCCTATAGTCTCATGTGTCTTCTCAAGAACCACCTTGTGAATAGACCAAGTACACCAGGGGTCCTAGTACATCAGGGGTCCTAGTACATCAGGGGTCCTAGTACATCAGGGGTCCTAGTACATCTGGGGTCCAAGTACATCAGGGGTCCTAGTACATCTGGGGTCCTAGTACATCTGGGGTCCTAGTACATCAGGGGTCCTAGTACATCAGGGGTCCTAGTGCATCAGGGGTCCTAGTACATCAGGGGTCCTAGTACATCTGGGGTCCTAGTGCATCTGGGGTCCTAGTGCATCAGGGATCCTAGTGCATCAGGGGTCCTAGTGCATCAAGGGTCCTAGTGCATCAAGGGTCCTAGTGCATCAGGGGTCCTAGTACATCTGGGGTCCTAGTACATCAGGGGTCCTAGTACATCTGGGGTCCTAGTACATCTGGGGTCCTACTACATCAGGGGTCCTAGTACATCAGGGGTCCTAGTGCATCAGGGGTCCTAGTACATCAGGGGTCCTAGTACATCTGGGGTCCTAGTGCATCTGGGGTCCTAGTGCATCAGGGATCCTAGTGCATCAGGGGTCCTAGTGCATCAAGGGTCCTAGTGCATCAAGGGTCCTAGTGCATCAGGCGTCCTAGTGCATCAGGGGTCCTAGTGCATCAGGGTCCTAGTGCATCAGGGGTCCTAGTGCATCAGGGGTTCAAATACCACAGGGGTCCTAGTGCATCAGGGGTCCTAGTGCATCAGGGGTTCAAATACCACAGGGGTCCTAGTGCATCAGGGTCCTAGTGCATCAGGGGTCCTAGTACCACAGGGGTCCTAGTAGACAGACTGCTCTAGAACCGTTGTCCATATACCTGTTTGTAGATCTTCCCCTTCTCCAGCTTGTGAATCCTGTCCCAATGCAGCACTCCTTTATCTGTCACTCGCCTGAAGGGCCTAGGAAGGACAGGGGAAGACAAACGTCAGAACACACAGTGGAGGTCAACTGGACATGACAAACGTCAGAACACACAGTGGAGGTCAACTGGACATGACAAACATCAGAACACACAGTGGAGGTCAACTGGACATGACAAACGTCAGAACACACAGTGGAGGTCAACTGGACATGACAAACGTCAGAACACACAGTGGAGGTCAACTGAACATGACAAACGTCAGAACACACAGTGGAGGTCAACTGAACATGACAAACGTCAGAACACACAGTGGAGGTCAACTGGACATGACAAACAAAGGATGGGTAGTGTAGTGGTAAAACCTCCACCACATTGAACAGGGACAAAGGGAAGGTCTAGGGAGTGTAGTGGTAAAACCTCCACCACATTAAACAGGGACAAAGGGAAGGTCTAGGGAGTGAATATGAGACCCTTACTTTCTCCTGTCGTTGAAGAAACCAGGTTTGTCGGCCTGTACGATGACAATGTCAAACAGATCTCTCCAGTCTTTCCCAACGATGTAGTTCATTCCCCGATCCCTGGGAATAGTCCAGGTCATTTATCACACTGTTATCAAGAGCGACTTACAAATCAGTCACACAACAGAGACAAAGTAGCACGCACAGCACACTCTGCCGTAGAGCGGCCTGTATCCACAATATCTGCTAACTCATCATGTGGGTACTTTCAACAGTTTTCTATTTTTTAATCAAAGTAATTCTTCATGCTGCTATCATTGTCAGGATTGATGAATAAAGCTAGTATAACAATGTAACCATCACAGGGCTGTGAAAACCCTCTCTAGCAGCATATTATACCTTCATATATTAACAATATAGTTTAGAATTGTATAAACTTTTGTGGTGAACTGTCAGCACAGAGATAGTGTATGTTAGAGACACTCACACACAGAGATACTGTATGTTAGAGACACACACACACACACACACACACACACACACACACACACACACACACACACACACACACACACACTGTATGTTAGAAACACTCACACACAGAGATACTGTATGTTAGAGACACACACACACACACACACACACACACACACACACACACACACACACACAGAGATACTGTATGTTAGAAACACTCACACACAGAGATACTGTATGTTAGAGACACACACACAGATACTGTATGTTAGAGA
>NC_034195.2:50251535-50451535 GCF_002021735.2 Oncorhynchus kisutch
TGACAGTTACACAGATAAAAATGACAGTTACACAGAGAAACATGACAGTTACACAGATAAACATGACAGTTACACAGAGAAACATGACAGTTACACAGAGAAACATGACAGTTACACAGAGAAACATGACAGTTACACAGAGAAACATGACAGTTACACAGATAAACATGACAGTTACACAGAGAAACATGACAGTTACACAGATAAACATGACAGTTACACAGATAGAGGATTATCATTGCTTAAAGGTCCAAGGCAGCCATTTTAATCTCAATGTCAAATCATTTCTAGCTAACAATGAACCTTACTATGATTGTTTTCAGTAAAAATAGTCAAAAATAATTTAAAAAAATGCTTCTTAGCAAAGAGCTATTTCTCAAGCAAGAATTTAGCTAGGACTGTCTTGGAGTGGCCTGAGTGGGGAGGGGAAAACTAGCTGTTAAAACTAGCTGTTATTGGCAGAGAGGTTTGGAACTAGGCAGGCCAAAACTCCATCCCACCAAAACAGACTGAAATTTCAGGCAGCCTTTTCAAACAGATTTTACACTAAAAGGGCATTATCATAACTTTCACAATTTCATAGTATTATTTCAACCTCATACTGTGGAAATATATAATAAAAAAATTTAAAAAAAAGGGAAATCATGTTTTTGACTGCACTAGGCCTTTAATCAATGTATTCATAGTAATAGCTAGACTGCACCTGTATACGGTTCCCAGCTGTATGTAGTGAAATGCATCTATCTTCATCAGCAAAGCCCTTTGGACATCATAGTGCAGTCCTCTGACAACAAAGTTAGGGATGTACTCGTACTCTCGCAAGCCCTCAGGGTACTAAGGCAGAAGAAAAAAACATTTTATTTTTACCTTTATTTAACTAGGCAAGTCAGTTAAGAACAACTTCGCATTTTCAATGACAGCCTAGGAACAGTGGGTTAACTGGCCTAGGAACAGTGGGTTAACTGCCTTGTTCAGGGGAACAGTGGGTTAACTGGTCTAGGAACAGTGGGTTAACTGCCTTGTTCAGGGGAACAGTGGGTTAACTGGTCTAGGAACAGTGGGTTAACTGCCTGTTCAGGGGCAGAACAACAGTTTTGTACCTTGTCAGCTCGGGGATTTGAACTTGCAACCTTCCGGTTACTAGTCCAACGCTCTAACCACTAGGCTACCCTGCCACCCCATGAGAACATGAGACGTTATCACTGAAGCTTGGAGAGGAACAGAAACAAGGATCTATGGTTTATCACCATTTATTGGAGATGGACATGTAAACTGTCTAAACTGAAGACACAGATTTTAAAACACTCAGTCAAATCTCAGTTCTTTGAACATAGGCTTTGCAAAAAGTCCACTTACACCAATTCTCAGAGGAAGATCTTGAAAAGGCTGAATACTTCATTTATTTATTTTTATAAACACTTTAACTCATTTTTCTCCAATGATTTTCTCACCACTATTAGAAAATAATTTGTTAACTTTAACAGACAGACACTGACAGTATAAATAGAACCTCTCTCTATTTGGAAAAATATGGCAAGTGTTGAATCAAATGGGGGGGGGGGGGGGGGGGTTGTCAAGGTTACAAACAAAGACATGGCCTGTGCTTTGTCAAGTCCAACAGACTTACATAATATAACAGTTTTCAGTTAATATGATTTGATTAATATGCATCTGGAGCAGAGTGGTCTTTCATGTGACAGTGAGTGCAGTCTTATGCCAGTGCTAGTTAGGCTTGCCAATGACCAAAGGATTTGGTTGTACTGCACAAACACGACCTGGGGCCGTATCCACAAAGCATCATAGAAAAGGTCCTAGGAATCACGTTAAAACATGTTTTAGGACAACAACAACAACAACAACAACAACTCTCAACATAAGGTTTTAAGATGACACAGCTGACAAACTGAGCCAGGAGTCGAATCAACTCGTAAAAAGTTTAGCTCATCTGGTAATCACGACAGCTCGAGGTACCGCAAAGGAAAGAGAGAGATGATGTTTATTGATTACAGGGAATATCAATCGCGATGAGACAAGCTGTGAACTCCATAGAATGCTTCAGACAACCACAGGGAATGTGACTGTACATCAAATGTTGCAATAATATCATTTCTGCCTATTGCGCTCCAAAGGGAAAACTTGAAATAACATGATAATTTAATTAACCTATCAAAAGAAGAAATTTTTATTTTATTTATTAGCCTAGTAGTTATTAATTATTTAGGCATATCATGTGAAATGGGCCTTGTGAAATCATTTTCAAAAGAATTCAATGGCAAATTGGCATGCCAATGACCATAGGAGCTGTTTGTGCCATCATGACAACTCCTATGATTGTTGTGATGTCAGACCATAGGAGTTTTGAGTGACAACGACCATAGGAGTTGGCTATTTATGTTTGTGCCTTCTTGCCAACTCCTATTGGCAAAACACGACAAACAGATCTGGGAAACCAGAATAGAAAAACAGACTCTGGTCCCAGATCAGTTTTGTGCCGTCTTGCCAACTTCCTGTGGTCATTTTAATGCCAAACTCGCCCCCCCAGCAAGGAATTGGCAATACAACACAAACTTGGTATAAGCTTTTCCATCTAAACGGACACATGAGCACCAACATG
The DNA here is from genome assembly GCF_002021735.2 of Oncorhynchus kisutch. NCBI lineage: Eukaryota > Metazoa > Chordata > Actinopteri > Salmoniformes > Salmonidae > Oncorhynchus > Oncorhynchus kisutch. The sequence continues at coordinate 50,254,150 of NC_034195.2, forward strand.
TGAAGTTTATAGGAGCATGTCAAATTGAGTGTCAAATGAAAATAAAGAGTCTATATTTTTGAGAAATTAAGTCATATAATTATGTCTCCTGCTACTGTCCTCCCTTCCACTGACTGTTATGATGTCTTCACTATTATTCTACAATGTAGAAAATAGTCAAAAATAAAGAAAAACCCTTGAATGAGTAGGTGTGTCCAAACTTTTGACTGGTAATGTATATATATATATATATATATATATATATATATATATATTATTTTTTTTTACACTGTTTGGACTTAGGCGACCTGAAAAAAATGCTTAGGCGGCTCGCCCAAGGATTACAATGGCAGACAAAATCACTGGAATGGTCAACAGTAGCCCTGTCAGAGAATCTCAGTCTGCATCCTGGCTCGTAGGGAGCTACAATATCTGAGATATAGGATGGGGACTGTACTGTACTCTACTGTGATGTCATAGACGTCTACGATTGTTTCAGATTTTGTCTGGTCCGGAAAACAACCAAATGTGGACTTGTTTGGGGGCGGAGCTCATTAAAATAATAGCCCGTGTGTAGAATAATAAGGACAATAAAAATATGAATAATTAAAAATAAGGATATTACATATTTCTACCTTTGTGTACCTATTTAGGATACATCACCATGAAGATAGTCATTTTAAAAAAATCTTTAGATCCAATTGTCGTTTCGTTGCGTCCCTTCTCCCTGGTAAGTATTTATGATATTCATATCCATAATCATGCATTTCTGTATATGTAATTCTGTTACCATAATGTCATTACCGGAGGTAAATCCACTTCACCTACTGTAATTCAATCGAGTACAGGCTTTACTGAATGAACAAAGATGGAATGCAATATGACATTTGATTAAATAGTCTGTCGAATTGCCTCGTCTCAAGAGGGAAGATCCTAGGAGCCAGATTACGTGATGGCAGATAGCCCCAATGCGGTACTGCTGGCATCCAAACAACCCCGCTGGGGTAAAGGAGTTCTGTTGACAGGCATTAAGGATATTATAGCTGGTGGTGGTAGGGAAGTGGATGGCAACAACTGCATCCAAACAACCCCGCTGGGGTAAAGGAGTTCTGTTGACAGGCATTAAGGATATTATAGCTGGTGGTGGTAGGGAAGTGGATGGCAACAACTGCATCCAAACAACCCCGCTGGGGTAAAGGAGTTCTGTTGACAGGCATTAAGGATATTATAGCTGGTGGTGGTAGGGAAGTGGATGGCAACAACTGCATCCAAACAACCCCGCTGGGGTAAAGGAGTTCTGTTGACAGGCATTAAGGATATTATAGCTGGTGGTGGTAGGGAAGTGGATGGCAACAACTGCATCCAAACAACCCCGCTGGGGTAAAGGAGTTCTGTTGACAGGCATTAAGGATATTATAGCTGGTGGTGGTAGGGAAGTGGATGGCAACAACTGCATCCAAACAACCCCGCTGGGGTAAAGGAGTTCTGTTGACAGGCATTAAGGATATTATAGCTGGTGGTGGTAGGGAAGTGGATGGCAACAACTGCATCCAAACAACCCCGCTGGGGTAAAGGAGTTCTGTTGACAGGCATTAAGGATATTATAGCTGGTGGTGGTAGGGAAGTGGATGGCAACAACTGCATCCAAACAACCCCGCTGGGGTAAAGGAGTTCTGTTGACAGGCATTAAGGATATTATAGCTGGTGGTGGTAGGGAAGTGGATGGCAACAACTGCATCCAAACAACCCCGCTGGGGTAAAGGAGTTCTGTTGACAGGCATTAAGGATATTATAGCTGGTGGTGGTAGGGAAGTGGATGGCAACAACTGCATCCAAACAACCCCGCTGGGGTAAAGGAGTTCTGTTGACAGGCATTAAGGATATTATAGCTGGTGGTGGTAGGGAAGTGGATGGCAACAACTGCATCCAAACAACCCCGCTGGGGTAAAGGAGTTCTGTTGACAGGCATTAAGGATATTATAGCTGGTGGTGGTAGGGAAGTGGATGGCAACAACTGCATCCAAACAACCCCGCTGGGGTAAAGGAGTTCTGTTGACAGGCATTAAGGATATTATAGCTGGTGGTGGTAGGGAAGTGGATGGCAACAACTGCATCCAAACAACCCCGCTGGGGTAAAGGAGTTCTGTTGACAGGCATTAAGGATATTATAGCTGGTGGTGGTAGGGAAGTGGATGGCAACAACTGCTGGCATCCAAACAGCAAGTGAGAAAACATGGGTAATTGAACATATAAATACATCGCAAGATTTACACCCCATTGGTTAAGAGAGAAGGAAGTGATAATTGTAAGAGTGAGCCCATAGGTTGAACAGCAAGCGTGAGGAATGTGCATTATCGTGCCGTGCTTATAGGCTATAAGGTCAATAGGTGAAGGACATTTCACAACATGTCTAATAGGAAAGACGCTATCATGATACATTAGTATTCATTCCCGTAGAATATGAAACAGAGTGAATTATGTTATACTTACTGAATGAAGTTAAAACGAGCATTCAAACCAGCCTTTCTGATTGAACTTTCCTAAAACTCCATTTCAATCTAGTACATGTTTAACTGAGTGAACAAGAACGACAGAGGGAAGATCCTCGAAGCCGGGTAGGTAGGTAGTCCTACGCAGGAGCGCCGGCATCGAAACCCACCCCAAAATAATCAGTTACTTACCAGGGAGAAGGGACGCAACGAAACGAAACAACAATTGGATCTAAAGATTTTTAAAAAATGACTATCTACATTGCAAATAGACACATGAAAGAAATATAACAAAAGTGAGATTTATACTGTGATGGCAAGTATTATATGTACTTTTCATTAAAACATGGGCGGGCTGAACGCCATGTGTTTAGACAAAATGCTACGTACGCTTGTATGTAGGACCTCTGTAATGCTGTATGATATAATGAGACATTGGCTTTGCGTCGAACTAAGTCATACAAAGTGATAGGGACACGTGTCTGACCGAATGGCGGCCTGCTGAGTGCCTTGATGAGGAAAGTGTAATAATGAATGACTATATGAATGAGTTTAAATGGATACTCGCCAACTAAAGTAACTTTTGAAAGCTATGATAAAAAGGACCATTGCTGAGAGGACGGACAATAGATTTGGGCCTAACATATAAGGTGTAGGCAGAGCATGAGGGTTGAATTAGATCCTAACGTGGCTGCAACTACAGTTCTGAACGAGTGACCAGTGACCAGGTAAAATATTACCCCTTTATGTAACTTGAGGAGATGAGTGAAAACAGATGCGGGTTGTAGAGAGATGAGAGGAGAATGACGGGGATCAGAGCGAGGTCAAGCAGGAATATATATTAGCATAACGCATGAGAATAGATTCAGTGTAAGTGCTAGCTATTATGATAGTACCCTAGGAACCTGATTTAAAAAAGCTTGAGTGAGGCTCTAGTGATTCAGGTTAAAAGACCAGATCAGAAAAACCTAAATCACATGAAGGAAATAAAAAAAAGTGACAGAAGTTGCGAACTTGCCATTAGAAGGAAACCATGGAAAAACAGTCAAAAAAGACTTGCGAAACGTCAACGCAGAGGGAAACCACCTGAGGGCTATGATGCTGTAGAACAGGAAGTAGCAGGTAGCTTAGTACTGAGAATAAAAGTGTTGAGATGAAGAAGAGTCGTGCTGACTGAATATGAATGGGCAAAGATGGCACGTGACAAAGCGTGAAGTGAAACGAGAAGTGTTGCCTGAGAGAGTGTTTTCGCCTAGTGTGCGACATGCCGTTGATATTCCTGAGATGAGGCCCTCGATAGAGTTACCATTTACCCGTGTTGTAAAAGGGCAACAAACTGCAGAAATGTTGAGTCTGAAGACCTTCCATAAGTAGACGGATAAGAAAGCAGACATAGTAAAAACCTGGACTCAGAGGGCCAACTGTCTATAACACGTAATGAGATCTTAAAGAAAAGGTTCAATTAAAGGATCTTGAGATGATCAGGCACTGTTGTAACATGAAAAGGCACTTGAGTAAAAGTGTAAATGGCAAAACTTGAGTGTTAACCAAGGACGTGCAGTTGCCAGATGAACCTTCCACGCTAGCAGTGAAATGAGCATTAATACATGAAATGAGTAAAGGACCCAACATGGTGGAACCCATTGCTCTTACCTCCCTCACTAGCTTTAAGCACCAGCTGTCAGAGCAGCTCACAGATCACTGCACATAGCCCATCTGTAAATAGCCCATCCAACTACCTCATCCCCATACTGTATTTATTTATCTTGCTCCTTTGCACCCAAGTATCTCTCCTTGTTCATTCATCTTCTGCACATTCTACCACTCCAGTGTTTAATTGCTATATTGTAATTACCTCACCACCATGGCCTATTTATTGCCTTACCTCTCTTATCCTACCTCATAGGCACATGCTGTATATAGACTTTCTACTGTATTATTGATTGTATGTTTGTTTATTCCATGTGTAACTCTGTGTTGTTGTTTGTGTCGAACTGCTTTGCTTTATCTTGGCCAGGTCGCAATTGTAAATGATAACTTGTAATCAACTGGCCTACCTGGTTAAATAAAGGTGTTCTCAACTGGCCTACCTGGTTAAATAAAGGTGTTCTCAACTGGCCTACCTGGTTAAATAAAGGTTAAATAAAAAAAACAGACCCTTTGCTCTGTTCACAGCTATATGGTTATATAGGAGTGGACTGGAACCAAAGTGAACCCAGGAGCAGCTTGTTGATTGGCCACGCCAACACTCCATCACCAGCCATCATGGATTAGTATTTTATAATAATCAGAGACAACATGGCTCCTAAAGTCTGTAAGCATAGTTGTTTGTATTTGATATTAAGTTGGATGTGGTTCTTATGCAATATCACAGTCATTTCATCAAATGACACATGGGGACAAATTGATTCTCCAGTGACTAATTAAAAATATATATTTCATCCGTACTTTATGAGCTCAGTAGACCGGCTACTGCCTTTTAACTCTCATCACTGTAGGCATTTACATTTCATTTTGTATTTCATCTCATTAATAAAAGATCTTCTGCAATAACTTGATATGTTGAGTCAGTCCTTGCAATCAGTTCCGCCTTGAATAATGGTTATGTTCTCCAGCCTCCCAGCAGCAAACTGGCCATCGACATTCATCTATCAATTAAGAACTGTGGCTTTCAGCTTCAGTTGTGCTGCCTGTACACCTGTAGGCCTATTAATGCTCATTTCATGTACTTGTCTTTATTCTAATCATTTTTGTTCATTGTTACAGGTGGAGCTTCAGTTTCTAATAACCGGGTTACATCTTACCTGAACTAATTCGGGGAAATGCTTCTCTATGCAAGCTAACATCCTACCCAACTAACAACGGTTGGTCCCATAGTCATCACCTTCAGTTTGATAATGTTTTTTAAATGTTTCACCTTTATTTAACCAGGTAGGCCAGTTGAGAACACCTTTATTTAACCAGGTAGGCCAGTTGAGAACACCTTTATTTAACCAGGTAGGCCAGTTGAGAACACCTTTATTTAACTAGGCAAGTCAGTTAAGAACAAATTCTTATTTACAATGACGGCCTACCAAAAGGTTGTCTACAGTTGAAGTCGGAAGATTACATAAACCTTAGCCAAATACATTTAAACTCCGTTTGTCACAATTCCTGACATTTAATCCTAGTAAAAATTCCCTGTCTTAGGTCAGTTAGGATCACCACTTTATTTTAAGAATGTGAAATGTCAGAATAATAGTAGAGAGAATGATTTATTTCAGCTTTTATTTATTTCATCACATTCCCAGTGGGTCAGAAGTTTACATACACTCAATTAGTATTTGGTAGCATTGCCTTTAAATTATTTAACTTGGGTTAAACATTTTGGGTAACCTTCCACAAGCTTCCCACAATAAGGTGGGTGAATTTTGGCCCATTCCTCCTGACAGAGCTGGTGTAACTGAGTCAGGTTTGTAGGCTTCTTGCTCGCACACGCTTTTTCAGTTCTGCCTACAAATTTTCTATAGGATTGAGGTCAGGGCTTTGTGATGGCCACTCCAATACCTTGACTTTGTTGTCCTTAAGCCATTTTGCCACAACTTTGGAAGTATGCTTGGGGTCATTGTCCATTTGGAAGACGCATTTGCGACCAAGCTTTAACTTCCTGATTGATGTCTTGAGATGTTCCTTCAATATATCCCCATAATTGTCCTGCCTCATGATGCCATCTATTTTGTGAAGTGCACCAGTCCCTCCTGCAGCAAAACACCCTCACAACATGATGCTGCCACCCGCATGCTTCATGGATGGGATGGTGTTCTTTGGCTTGCAAGCCTCCCCTTTTTTCCTCCAAACATAACGATGGTCATTATGGCCAAACAGTTCTATTTTTGTTTCATCAGACCAGAGTCCTTTTCTCCAAAAAGTACGATCTTTGTCCCCATGTGCAGCTTTTCTTATGGCGGTTTTGGAGCAGTGGCTTCTTCCTTGCTGAGCGGCCTTTCAGGTTATGTCGATATAGGACTCGTTTTGCTGTGGATATAGATACTTTGGTACCTGTTTCTTCCAGCATCTTCACAAGGTCCATTGCTGTTGTTCTGGGGTTGATTTGCACTTTTCGCACCAAAGTACATTCATCTCTGGGAGACAGTACATGCTGCGTGGCTCCATGGTGTTTATACTTGCGTACTATTGTTTGTACAGATGAACGTGGTACCTTCAGGCATTTGGAAATTGCTCCCAAGGATGAACCAGACTTGTGGAGGTCTACAATTTATTTTCTGAGGTCTTGGCTGATTTCTTTTGATTTTCCCATGATGTCAAGCAAAGAGGCACTGAGTTTGAAGGTAGGCCTTGAAATACATCCACAGGTACACCTCCTATTGACTCAAATTATGTCAATTAGCCTATCAGAAGCTTCTAAAGCCATCATTTACTGGAATTTTCCAAGCTGTTTAAAGGCACAGTCAACTTACTGTATGTAAACTTCTGACCCACTGGAATTGTGATACAGTGAATTATAAGTTAAATAATCTGTCTGTAAAACATTGTTGGAAAATTACTTGTGTCATGCACAAAGTAGATGTCCTTACTGACTTGCCAAAACTATAGTTTGTTAACAAGACATTTGTGGAGTGGTTGAAAAATTAGTTTTTAATGTCTCCAACCTAAGTGTATGTAAACTTCTATATAAGGTGCCACAGTTGACAATGCATGTCAGAGAAAAAAAATAAGCCTGGAGGTCGAAGGAATTGTCCGTAGAGCTCCGAGACAGGATTGTGTTGAGGCACAGATCTGGGGAAGGGTTCCAAAAGATTTCTGCCGTGTTAAAGATCCCCAAGAACACCCTCCATCATTCTTAAATGGAAGAAGTTTGGAACCAACAAGACTCTTCCTAGAGCTGGCCGCCCGGCCAAACTGAACAATCGGGGGAGAAGGGCCTTGGTCAGGGAGGTGACCAAGAACCCGATGGTCACTCTGACATAGCTCCAGAGAACCTTCTAGAAGGACAACCATCTCTGCAGCGCTCCACCAATCAGGCCTTTATGGTAGTGGCCAAGACAGAAGCCACTCCTCAGTAAAAGGCACATGACAGCACGCTTGGAGTTTGCCAAAAGGTACCTAAAGGACTCTCAGACCATGAGAAACAAGAGTTTCTGGTCTGATGAAACCAAGATTGAACTTTTTAGACTGAATGCCATGTGGAAACATGGCAGTATCATGCTGTGAGGATGTTTGTCAGCGGCAGGGATTGGGAGACTAGTCAGGATCGAGGGAAAGATGAACTGAGCTAAGTACAGAGAGATCTTGATGAAAACCTGCTACAGAGTGCTCAGGACATCAGACTGGAGTGAAGGATCACCTACCAACAGGACAATGACCCTAAGCCCACAGCCAAGACAATGCAGGAGTGGCTTCGGGACAAGTCTCTGAATGTCCTTGAGTGGCCAAGACAGAACCCGGACTTGAACCCAATCGAACATCTCTAGAGAGACATGAAAATAGCTGTGCAGCGACGCTCCCCATCCAACCTGACAGAACTTGAGAGGATCTGCTGAGAAGAATGGGAGAAACTTCCCAAATACAGGTGTGCCAAGCAGAGGACTCGAGGCTGTAGTCCCTGTCAAAAGGTGAGTCAACAAAGTACTGAGTAAATGGTCTGAAAACTTTCTGAATACACTGTATGACAATAATATTAGACTGTATTTTTTTAAATCTTTTTTTATTTTACCTTTATTTAACTAGGCAAGTCTGTTAAGAACAAATTCTTATTTTCAATGATGGCCTAAGAACAGTGGGTTCAGGGGCAGAACGACAGAGTTGTACCTTGTCAGCTCGGGGGTATTGATTTGGCACGTTAGCCGCTACAATGAAGGCTATATTATACGCATGCATTGCTTGCAGAACTTAAGAATAAAGTGCCAATGAGTAATGATGAACATCGCCAGATAAATATAGGCCAATCATGATTATAGGGCAGTGGCGGTCATGACATTTTGTCAGCAGGCTATTGTCAAGCAAATGACTGCCGATCTCACGATAATTGACCACTAATGTTGTTGCTTAAAAAAAAAAAGGTATCTCCAGGCTTTCATGTTTTGCATCTCCAGGTCTCCACACATACAAACCGCTGATGTTCGCCTTTGGAACATCCACATCTACTAAATTTACACTGAGTGTAAAAAGAACATTATGAACACCTGCACTTTCCATGACATAGACGGACCAGGTGAATCCAGGTGAAAGCTATGATCCTTTATTGATGTCCCCTTGTTAAATCCACTTCAATCAGTGTAGATGAAGGGGAGGAGACAGGTTAAAAGAAGGATTAAGCCTTGAGACAATGGAGAGATGGAGGGTGTATGTGTGCCATTTCAGAGGTTGAATGGGCAAGACACAATATTTAGGTGCCTTTGAACAGGGTATGGTAGTATGTGCCAGGCACACCCATTTGTATCAAGCTCCTGCAGTGTTTCTCACACATCAGTTTCCTGTGTGTATCAAGAATGGTCCAAAGGACATCCAGCCAATTTGACAACTGTGGGAAGCACTGGAGTCAACATGGCCCAGCATCCCTGTGGAACGCTTTCAACACCTTGTAGAGTCCATGCACCAACAAATTTTGGCCCGGGGGGGGGGCTGCAACTCAATATTAGGGAGTTCTTCTTAATGTTTTGTAAACTCAGTGTACACCACCACAATAAATCCATTATTTATTTTAGGCAGGTCTAAAGAAACATTATGATACGAAGAAAACGTATTTCAGGAGAAGCGAATATGAGTCAGCCTATTGTATGTGATCTGGCCATGCACCTTGTCATAGGCTGTAGGCTAGTTCATTTAGCAGACAAGATAAGCTTGTCTGTCTATTATTCTATACACATTATAGTATAGAATAATGTATAGAATAATATAACTGAACGTTCCCATTCCTGGAGCGAGTGGACAGTGGACATATGAAGAGACTGTTGAACGTAAAAAGTTATACTTAAAAAAAAATGCGAATGGAGGTTGCTGGGTAGGTTACTCCAGTTTTATAGTGGAACAGCTGACCAATAAAAATAGTCGCAGCTGGGATCCTCCTCTTTTTTAGCGACAACCCAAAAAAAACTCTGCTGCTTTCACACGGGATTGCGTAGAGAAATGTCTGGGCTTATAAGAACACATTTCTTCACGATTTAACTATTGTTTGAGGAGCAGGCAGCCTCTCACTGTGCGACAGGTGATATTCTGTCGAAACTCTGTACGCCATGGGCTCTCCAACCATGTTCCTGCAGCTACCCAGTGCTCTGTACATCGTGGGCTCTCCAACCATGTTCCTGCAGCTACCCAGTGCTCTGTACATCGTGGGCTCTCCAACCATGTTCCTGCAGCTACCCAGTGCTCTGTACATCGTGGGCTCTCCAACCATGTTCCTGCAGCTACCCAGTGCTCTGTACATTGTGGGCTCTCCAACCATGTTCCTGCAGCTACCCAGTGCTCTGTACATCGTGGGCTCTCCAACCATGTTCCTGCAGCTACCCAGTGCTCTGTACGCCATGGGCTCTCCAACCATGTTCCTGTAGCTACCCAGTGCTCTGTACGCCATGGGCTCTCCAACCATGTTCCTGCAGCTACCCAGTGCTTAATCTTGGAAACCAAGTGAAATCTGTTCAGGAACATGAATAGTAAAATGTTTTAACCCCCAAAAAACATATTTAATTCAACAGTTGACAGCCCCTATCCCTGCGCGCTCGAGAAAGGAATGAATGAGACCTAGGATGAGATGGAAACATATGGTGGTGAGATATTATGTATCTTAAGCTAATATGTCAGCCTATTTTATTTTATTTAACTAGGCAAGTCAGTTAAGAACAAATTCTTATTTACAATGACGGCCTCCCCCGGCCAAACCCTAACCCGGACGACACTGGGCCAATTGTGCACCGCCCTATGGGACTCCCAATCACGTTCGGTTGTGATACAGCCTGTAGTGACACCTCTAGCACTGAGATGCAGTGCCTTAGACCGCTGCGCCACTCGGGAGCCCAAACAATTATTAATGATTAAAATATAAAAATGCCCAATTACTAGGCTACTCATAATTGTAGGCCAACTCTATAAGCATCCCTGCACAATCAATATTTTTACTTTACCTTTATTTAACTAGTCAAGTCAGTTAAGAACAAATTCTTATTTTCAATGAGGGTCCAGGAACAGTAGGTTAACTGCCTTGTTCAGGGGCAGAACGACAGATTTTTACCTTGTCAGCTCTGGGATTCAATCTTGCAACCTTTCGGTTACTAGTCCAACGCTCTAACCACTAATCCAACGCTCTAACCACTAGTCCAACGCTCTAACCACTAGTCCAACGCTCTAACCACTAGTCCAACGCTCTAACCACTAGTCCAACGCTCTAACCACTAGTCCAACGCTCTAACCACTAGTCCAACGCTCTAACCACTAGTCCAACGCTCTAACCACTAGTCCAACGCTCTAACCACTAGTCCAACGCTCTAACCACTAGTCCAACGCTCTAACCACTAGTCCAACGCTCTAACCACTAATCCAACGCTCTAACCACTAGTCCAACGCTCTAACCACTAATCAAAACACTCTAACCACTAGTCCAACGCTCTAACCACTAGGCCCCCAATGAACCGACAGTATCCCCTAGGCCCCCAATGAACCGACAGTATCCCCTAGGCCCCCAATGAACCGACAGTATCCCCTAGGCCCCCAATGAACCGACAGTATCCCCTAGGCCCCCAATGAACCGACAGTATCCCCTAGGCCCCCAATGAACCGACAGTATCACCTAGGCCCCCAATGAACCGACAGTATCCCCTAGTCCTGTAGGTTCTCTCCCAGACTCATGGATAGAAAGTTTGCAGTGTAGCACAAGGTAACCAGTCCATCCAGTATGCATAATAATACTGTCCACAATCAAAGGGGATTACTAGAATTTGTATAGGCTAGACCAATTATGTACCAACAACATCTGAAATATAGATATATGTTTTCTTCTTCTGCAGTACATAATATGCAGTAGGTAATTAGGCTATGTATTGTATAATGACACAATCATTATTTAAATTCAGTTACATTTTGTGGGGGCTTGGCATCACATTTCATTTCATTTCATACATACATACATACATACATACAATCTGCTAGCTGCACGGGGCTATATAGCACGTCAGTAAAACAACAGCTTGATGTGTGGACTTTATTTTATACAATGTATGTTTTCATTGCTTGCTAGTAAATAAATAAATAAAATCGGTCTTCCTTTTAAAAAAAATTTAAAAGTTGGATGTGTCTGAATATTCATTATATATTCAACGGCAGTCGCCAAGGTTGTTCTGGTTCTGGCGACACAAAAAAAAAAATTGCAGACCTCCTATACCTGCAAAGTGGAATAGTATCCGAGACTATACAAATCAAATCAAATCAAATTAATTATATAGCCCTTCGTACATCAGCTGATATCTCAAAGTGCTGTACAGAAACCCAGCCTAAAACCCCAAACAGCAAGCAATGCAGGTGTAGAAGCACGGTGGCTAGGAAAAACTCCCTAGAAAGGCCAAAACCTAGGAAGAAACCTAGAGAGGAACCAGGCTATGTGAGGTGGCCAGTCCTCTTCTGGCTGTGCTGGGTGGAGATTATAACAGAACATGGCCAAGATGTTCAAATGTTCATAAATGACCAGCATGGTCGAATAATAATAAGGCAGAACAGTTGAAACTGGAGCAGCAGCACGGCCAGGTGGAAGTTGGCCCACAATGTACTTTTATGAATGCCTACCGTTTGTAAAAGAGGCAATTTACTGTCATTTACTCACATCCATTTCTGTTAAGGCATTAACTACAGTTATTTAGCATTCTCATTCTCGGAGTGAAAATGTTTGCAGAGTTCACAACCTGCTACACTTCTGAGAAACAAGTTTTGGTTTATTTCGTAACCATCAGTTACACGACCCATGTGAGCAATGAGAATGTGTCTGGTTTCTCTGTCCTGTTAATGTTGACGGAGCACACATAGAAGTACCTGGCCTGCTTCTCGCCAATGTCAAATGTAGGAAAGTGCCCATTTGGAGATGTTATGGGAATATTTGGGAAAAGTAGGAGAAAACCCATCGGACTTCGTTTGAATGATTTTGTGCGTCAAAATAAGATCTGTATTGATGGGTTCTGGGTTTTGACTCCTAAACTTTAAATATAATTAATTATCAGGTATCCTATTGAAATATTGAGTGCCATAGTCTGGTTATCTGTCTCCCGACCCCTCCTGTCACAGCCTCCAGTATTTATGCTGCAACAGTATGCTCCCTCTAATTCTCTCTCCCTCCCCTCCCAGAGGAACTGAGCCCTGTGACCATGCCTCAGGACTACCTGACCTGATGACTTCTTGCTGTCCCCAGCCCAGCTGGGCATGCTGCTGCTTCAGTTTCAACTGTTATGCCTGCGGCTATGGAACCCTGACCTGTCCAACGTGCTACCTTGTCCCTGACCTGCAGTTTTCGACTCTCTCTCTACCGCACCTGCTGTCTCTAACTCTGAATGCTGGGCTATGAAAAGCCAACTGACATTTACTCCTTTAATTTTACCAGGTAATTTGACTGAGAACACATTCTCATTTACAGCAACGACATGGGGAATAGTTATAGGGGAGAGGAGGGGGATGAATGAGCCAATTAGAAGCTGGGGATGATTAGGTGACCATGATGGTATGAAGGCCAGATTGTGAATTTAGTCAGGACACCGGGGTTAACACCCCTACTCTTACGATAAGCACCATGGGATCTTTAATGACCTCAGAGAGTTAGGACACCCGTTTAACATCCCATCCGAAAGAAAGCACCCTACACAGGGCAATGTCCCCAATCACTGCCCTGGGGCATTGTGATATTATTATTATTTTTAGACCAGAGGAAAGAGTGGTTCCTACTGGCCCTCCAACACCACTTCCAGCAGCATGTGGTCTCCCATTCAGATACTGATCAGGACCAACCCTGCTTAGCTTCAGAAGCAAGCCAGCAGTGGGATGCAGGGTGATATGCTGCTGACTCCTGAGGTGCTGACCTGTTGCACCCTCTACAACCACTGTGATTATTATTATTAGACCCTGCTGATCATCTATAAACATTTGAACATCTTGGCCATGTTCTATTCTAATGTTGGTAATCTATGAACATTTGAACATCTTGGCCATGTTCTATTCTAATGTTGGTAATCTATGAACATTTGAACATCTTGGCCATGTTCTATTCTAATGTTGGTAATCTATGAACATTTGAACATCTTGGCCATGTTCTGTTATAATGTTGGTAATCTATGAACATTTGAACATCTTGGCCATTTTCTGTTATAATGTTGGTAATCTATGAACATTTGAACATCTTGGCCATGTTCTGTTATAATGTTGGTAATCTATGAACATTTGAACATCTTGGCCATGTTCTGTTATAATGTTGGTAATCTATGAACATTTGAACATCTTGGCCATGTTCTGTTATAATGTTGGTAATCTATGAACATTTGAACATCTTGGCCATGTACTATTATAATCTCCACCCGGCACAGCCAGAAGAGGACTGACCACCCCTCAGAGCCTGGTTCCTCTCCAGGTTTCTTCCTAGGTTCTAGGGAGTTTTTCCTAGCCACCGTGTTTCTACATCTGCATTGCTTGCTGTTTGGTTGATTTAAGGCTGGGTTTCTGTACAGCACTTTGTGACATCAGCTGATGTAAAAAGGGCTTTATAAATACATTTGATTGATTGATTGATCTGTAGGAGGAATGTATATGGTGGAGGAAATTAAGCTTGAAATGTATTGAGTAAAGTAAGAGCAACAACATGTGGCAGGCACTGATAAGGGTGGAGATATGTGGTTCAGTGAGGAAGGGGGCCGAGGTCAGGTCAGGTCACAGTAAGTGCTACCACGAAACTCTCTGATGAAGAGGATATGCTGTAGCCTGGGATCAGAGGTTTTAAAGACGGCTGGATAGCCGCCTGCAACGAGTCATTGGTCACGGCAGTAGCTAGAGGGGCCCGGGTGGAGGCGGCTGCAGCAGCTGAATGGGGAGCAGAGGGGCCCGGGTGGAGACGGCTGCAGCAGCTGAATGGGGAGCAGAGGGGCCCGGGTGGAGGCGGCTGCAGCAGCTGAATGGGGAGCAGAGGGGCCCGGGTGGAGATGGCTGCAGCAGCTGAATGGGGAGCAGAGGGGCCCGGGTGGAGGCGGCTGCAGCAGCTGAACGGGGAGCAGAGGGGCCCGGGTGGAAACGGCTGCAGAAGCTGAACAGATAGCAGAGGGGCCCGGGTGGAGGCGGCTGCAGAAGCAGAATAGGGAGCAGAGGGGCCCGGGTGGAGGCGGCTGCAGAAGCTGAATAGGGAGCAGAGGGGCCCGGGTGGAGACGGCTGCAGAAGCTGAATAGGGAGCAGAGGGGCCCGGGTGGAGGCGGCTGCAGAAGCAGAATAGGGAGCAGAGGGGCCCGGGTGGAGGCGGCTGCAGAAGCAGAATAGGGAGCAGAGGGGCCCGAGTGGAGGCGGCTGCAGAAGCTGAATAGGGAGCAGAGGGGCCCGGGTGGAGACGGCTGCAGAAGCTGAACAGATAGCAGAGGGGCCCGGGTGGAGACGGCTGCAGAAGCTGAATAGGGAGCAGAGGGGCCCGGGTGGAGGCGGCTGCAGAAGCTGAATAGGGAGCAGAGGGGCCCGGGTGGAGACGGCTGCAGAAGCTGAATGGGGAGCAGAGGGGCCCGGGTGGAGGCGGCTGCAGAAGCAGAATAGGGAGCAGAGGGGCCCGGGTGGAGGCGGCTGCAGAAGCTGAATAGGGAGCAGAGGGGCCCGGGTGGAGACGGCTGCAGAAGCTGAATAGGGAGCAGAGGGGCCCGGGTGGAGGCGGCTGCAGAAGCAGAATAGGGAGCAGAGGGGCCCGAGTGGAGGCGGCTGCAGAAGCTGAATAGGGAGCAGAGGGGCCCGGGTGGAGACGGCTGCAGAAGCTGAACAGATAGCAGAGGGGCCCGGGTGGAGACGGCTGCAGAAGCTGAATAGGGAGCAGAGGGGCCCGGGTGGAGGCGGCTGCAGAAGCTGAATAGGGAGCAGAGGGCCCGGGTGGAGACGGCTGCAGAAGCTGAATAGGGAGCAGAGGGGCCCGGGTGGAGGCGGCTGCAGAAGCAAAATAGGGAGCAGAGGGGCCCGGGTGGAGGCGGCTGCAGAAGCTGAATAGGGAGCAGAGGGGCCCGGGTGGAGACGGCTGCAGAAGCTGAATAGGGAGCAGAGGGGCCCGGGTGGAGGCGGCTGCAGAAGCAGAATAGGGAGCAGAGGGGCCCGGGTGGAGACGGCTGCAGAAGCAGAATAGGGAGCAGAGGGGCCCGGGTGGAGGCGGCTGCAGAAGCTGAATAGGGAGCAGAGGGGCCCGGGTGGAGGCGGCTGCAGAAGCTGAATAGGGAGCAGAGGGGCCCGGGTGGAGGCGGCTGCAGAAGCTGAATAGGGAGCAGAGGGGCCCGGGTGGAGGCGGCTGCAGAAGCAGAATAGGGAGCAGAGGGGCCCGAGTGGAGGCGGCTGCAGAAGCTGAATAGGGAGCAGAGGGGCCCGGGTGGAGACGGCTGCAGAAGCTGAACAGATAGCAGAGGGGCCCGGGTGGAGACGGCTGCAGAAGCTGAATAGGGAGCAGAGGGGCCCGGGTGGAGGCGGCTGCAGAAGCTGAATAGGGAGCAGAGGGCCCGGGTGGAGACGGCTGCAGAAGCTGAATAGGGAGCAGAGGGGCCCGGGTGGAGGCGGCTGCAGAAGCAGAATAGGGAGCAGAGGGGCCCGGGTGGAGGCGGCTGCAGAAGCTGAATAGGGAGCAGAGGGGCCCGGGTGGAGACGGCTGCAGAAGCTGAATAGGGAGCAGAGGGGCCCGGGTGGAGGCGGCTGCAGAAGCAGAATAGGGAGCAGAGGGGCCCGGGTGGAGACGGCTGCAGAAGCTGAATAGGGAGCAGAGGGGCCCGGGTGGAGGCGGCTGCAGAAGCAGAATAGGAAGCAGAGGGGCCCGAGTGGAGGCGGCTGCAGAAGCAGAATAGGGAGCAGAGGGGCCCGGGTGGAGACGGCTGCAGAAGCTGAATAGGGAGCAGAGGGGCCCGGGTGGAGGCGGCTGCAGAAGCTGAATAGGGAGCAGAGGGGCCCGGGTGGAGACGGCTGCAGAAGCAGAATAGGGAGCAGAGGGGCCCGGGTGGAGGCGGCTGCAGAATCAGAATAGGGAGCAGAGGGGCCCGGGTGGAGGCGGCTGCAGAAGCTGAATAGGGAGCAGAGGGGCCCGGGTGGAGGCGGCTGCAGAAGCTGAATAGGGAGCAGAGGGGCCCGGGTGGAGACGGCTGCAGAAGCAGAATAGGGAGCAGAGGGGCCCGGGTAGAGGCGGCTGCAGAAGCTGAATAGGGAGCAGAGGGGCCCGGGTGGAGACGGCTGCAGAAGCAGAATAGGGAGCAGAGGGACCCGGGTGGAGGCGGCTGCAGAAGCAGAATAGGGAGCAGAGGGGCCCGGGTGGAGGCGGCTGCAGAAGCAGAATAGGGAGCAGAGGGGCCCGGGTGGAGGCGGCTGCAGAAGCAGAATAGGGAGCAGAGGGGCCCGGGTGGAGACGGCTGCAGAAGCAGAATAGGGAGCAGAGGAAGAAGGACCACAGCCTCGCGTCTTAAAATGTTGTTTTTTGTTTGGCATACATTTTAAAGTGAACAAATCTGAGTCAAAGCATAATTCTGTTACCGTGGAATTTCCCGTATGACAATTACCATAAGAGTTGTCAGCACTAACAGATCTGGGATCAGGCTACTGCTCCTCTGTTGTGCCACTTCATCTCTGTCACATGAAAATGCCCTCTGCTACAGATCTGATCTAGGACCAGGCTAGAGGAACAGACATTACCCTGTGCTCCTGGATGAGGATATCCCTGGCGATGTTAAAGATAAGGGTGTGGAGGTGTCTGGAGTAGAAGGCCAGAGTGTAGTCATAGTCAAACCCATAGATCTCGATGTCACCCAGACTCATCTCGTTGTTGGCAAAGATGGTGTCTGGGTTCACACTGTTCTTAGATATCACAGGGATCAGGGCTAAATGAGAAGGAAAAACAAGAGGGTGGAGAAGAAGAAGAATTACATGCATGTTTTACATTTCTTCCTCAAGATTTATTGGTGTTGTGTCAATGTAGGTAAAAAAAAAATACTATTGCCCCTCTGCAAATGAATACAAGCCTCTGTCATGCTCTTGCTGATTAGTGACATGAATTATGATGCATTTGAAATCATTTGTCAACACTATCATATAGGTTTCTAGCTAAAGGAGATATGAAAACACCAATGCACCCTGAAAGTCTGCATATTTATTCATTTGTTATATATTTTTTATTTTAGGTCTGCATATAAGGTATGTGTATTGTAGGTATGTGCATATAAGGTATGTGTATTGTAGGTATGTGCATATAAGGTATGTGCATATAAGGTGTGTGTATTGTAGGTATGTGCATATAAGGTATGTGCATATAAGGTGTGTGTATTGTAGGTATGTGCATATAAGGTGTGTGTATTGTAGGTATGTGCATATAAGGTGTGTGTATTGTAGGTATGTGCATAAGGTGTGTGTATTGTAGGTATGTGCATATAAGGTGTGTGCATATAAGGTATGTGTATTGTAGGTATGTGCATATAAGGTGTGTGTATTGTGTAGAACAACGGTCAGTAGGGGGACCCCTGACCCATTGCTTTGATATGTTCCACACGATGGGCTCATTTCCAGAGACAACGAGATGGAGAGTAGGTTATCACTGTGCAAAACAACATGCCAGTGTCACAGTCTATGTCGATTCAGTCGGTGTCAACAACAGCTTCACAGTGTGACACAGAGAGTCCTGGTCACTCGCCATCAGGTGACATGTCCAGTGTCTCCCAACTGGTACAATAATGAGTACATGTTAAAATAACGACAATAATCCTACAATAAATCAAATCAAATATATTTATAAAGCCCTTCATACATCAGCTGATATCTCAAAGTGCTGTACAGAAACCCAGCCTAAAACCCCAAACAGCAAGCAATGCAGGTGTAGAAGCACGGTGGCTAGGAAAAACTCCCTAGAAAGACCAAAACCTAGGAAGAAACCTAGAGAGGAAGCAGGCAATAACTGGTACAATAACAGTGCCCCCCACCCCCTCTTTACACCACTGCTACTCTCTGTTGGCATCTATGCATAATAACTCTACCTACATACTACCTCAAATAACCGGTGGCCCCGCACATGGACTCTGTATCGGTACATCCCTGCATATAGTTGTTATTTCACTGCTGCTCTTTAATTACTTGTTACTTTTATCTGTTATTATTATTATTATTATTATGTGTATTTTTTTTAAACTGAATTGTTGGTTAGGGGCTTCGTAAGTCAGCATTTCACTGTGAGGTCTACTACACCTGTTGTATTCGGAATTTCACTGTAAGGTTTACTACACTTGTTGTATTCGGCGCACGTGACAAATACACTTTGATTTGAAGTACTTATTACAATAACTGGTACTACTTGTTATTAACATGCCACCGCTGGTACAGTGAGTAACAAGTTGCGCCTAGCTTCTTTCAAAGGAATAAAAATAATTAGGGATTGGACATTATTGTTTAACATCCTCAACCATATGGATTCAACAGATGCATGTCCTACCTTCGGTCTGTTTTTTGGTTTCGTTGTAAATAGACCACAACCAGTTGGTCATGTCTTGGCCACTTGCAGAAGTGGTACACATAGTAGCTTCCTTCGCATAGTTTTTGGCACAGGGTTGTTCCGCCAACACTTGGCCGATGAACCTACTGCGGGACACCGCACTGAAATTCCGCTCCCATAACCGAGCCTTCTTCCACGGCGTTCGGTTTCCGAAGTACCGTGGTATGTCATGCTGCGCGTGGAAGGCATTGTAGCAATTGAAAAACTTCTGCAGAGAATCCTTATTCTTTAACAGACTCGAAAATGACAGTGACAAGGGCGTCATGGTCATGGATATCGTTCCCTTCGGGTTGTCGGTAGCTTCTGTCTACGTCGTGGGATTTGGGTAAATGCATGCGGCTACAGCGCTGTTATGTATATAAATACAGAAACAGAATGCGCTAGTGTTCCGCCAGCAGCACAAATGATAACGTCACTGTTGTATGGTAATGTGACGTTCAAAATAAAAGCCCGCATTTCAAATCATTTTAAAGTCATTTCAAATATATAGCATTTTAATAAATGGCCACCTCTATTGTGACAGCAAGAAAATACAATGAGTAATTTATGAAAACAAATCAATAATATGTTTTTAAAATATAGTTTTTTAATTGAACCTTTATTTAACTAAGCGAGTCGGTTAAGAACAAATTCTTACTTACAATTACGGCCTACCCCGGCCAAACCCGGCCAATTGTGCGCCACCCTATGGGACTCCCAATCACGGCCAGATGTGATGCAGTCTGGATTCTAACCAGGTACTGCAGTGATGCTTCCTGCACTGAGGTGCAGTGTCCTAGACCACTGCGTCACTCAGGAGCCCAAAATAACAATAATGAAAAAATACAATTGTCTCTGGACAATATTGGGCTGTAGAGAGAACTTGTCTACCTGTCTCAGCTAAATTAGGGTGAAAAATGCAGGTATCTACTGACCAAATAGGTGGAGTTTTGGAGGAAAATGCATTAAAGGGAATTATAAACTGGGTTATAAGCTCCGCTAAGCATCGTGCCTGAGAACAGCCCCTAGCCGTGGTGTATTGGCCATATACCACACCCCCTGTGCATTATTGATTAAATAATGCAATCTCTACAATGCCCATCAAGCCTATCAGAAATGAGTATTCAACAATGCCATGGTATAATTAAGTGATAATGCCCGAGAAGCTGGTGTTAGGAGGATATATTGGCATGGGTGTTGTTAGGCAGGAGACAAAGTCGAGGGCCAGTAAAACCGTGCCAATATATCCTCCAAACACTGCCTTTGTGGGCATTATCACTTTTATACAACAGGTTACCAACATAGTCAAATAATGATTGACATATTTTCATTAACGTTGTTTTGATTAATTTATTCATACAACGTCATCCTTCTACAAGATATAGTCCCGACACAAATCTAAGGTTGCTACCCAAACCGGGGGTAACAACCGTAGCATTCAGGATTAGACCCACCCGTTGTATAAATTACCGTAATCAAGTACTGGGATTCAGGGAGAACAGTCTTCCTACTACTTTCCAAAGTGAGGCAGGATTTATTTCTATAAAAGAAACCAATCTTGATTTGGATTTTTTTCCTTCAGTTTTTCAAAGTGTGTTTTAAAAGACAGCTTATCACAGCCAATCCAAATACCCAAGTACTTATAATGGATAACTTGATCAATTTGGGCTCCCTTCAATGTGCAAATATGCAGGTCCTCAGGATCAAAATGATGAGACCTAGAGGACAACATAAACTTGATTTTATTAGCATTTAGCACTGGTTTAAGATCAGTAAGCAATATTAAAAATAAAATACATTCAATTATTCAGAGGGGGTTGCAATGCTGTGGAAAACTGTTGTAGTGCACTAGAGTGCAAAAGAAAATATAGATTCCCAAAGTTTAAAATGTCTTTGCAGGGGGACTCTTATTTAAATAAATAAAGATCTGCGCTCGTGCTGCATAACATCCTGCTGCTAGGAGAACGGTAATACAGAATCCGTACCTCCTAGCTCGTCAGTGGCTACATGACTTCCACTCTGCCTGTCAACCAATGACTTTTTATATAAATGTGAACAGTCAAAATGACAGAGCCTATCAGTAAGAGGTTCATTATCTGTTCATGTTGAAGCCAAAGACAGTACAGTAGTTTTCGAAACTCCCCGTTGAAAGACTGCAACTCTGGTAACACTTTAGCTATTAGTTAATAGCTATCAGTTAACTGTCGTAGTATGACACGCACACACACACCCCCACAGCACATGTGCGCCATTGCTGCTGCTGCCATTTTAAATCTTCGCCAAGCTTCTTATTATTTGATATGCTTGCTGAAGGCAAAGAAGCACAACTCTAGATTTCTTACATACTCTTATTAATATGATTTTATTTATTTATTTAGCCTGTGTGAGAGAAAAATCACAAGATTGTTATAATACTGTTTAATGCATTGAATAGCTTTAAATGAGTACTTTCTCATAAAATGTCTGTGTGAACCAAGAGAAGCCTAAAAAAAACCTACAGCTGGCATTCCATAGATAAGATGTGGTTGGAGTAACCAGTCAAGTGTTGGATTGACTAGTCTCATTATTTCAATGATTAATTGATATTAATAAATAAAGATGATTGTTTGAAGATGGCTGTCCAAGTCTCTCACAGTATGAATTTCCACGACACCTGCTCTAGAGCTTAAACGATTTAAGCTATGAACACAAAACCAACTTTCGAATGTACAAGACTGCCCAAAATTAGACCGTTTGAGAAAATATTTTTCATAGTATTTATACTTTTTTTTGTAGCACGAAAATATTTAAATGAGCTTCCAATGCATTTCAAGGGAAATAAAAGTGCCATAGACTTACATGATAAAAGTTTGGACCGTGACTGTTTAGGAAATGCCATTAAAACACGCAGACCTGTCTGAAATCATGCACTTGTCAAAGGCTTTTTGATACCATTGAATTATAACCATTTAAAATGTTCATAAACGCTCCATAGGTTTGAATGGGTAGTATTTTCATTCGCTTCTGCTCTAACACCATTTAAACTATCAACACCAAACCAATCTTGACATGTTCAGACTGACCCTACTCAGATTGCTTGTCACAAAAAACATTGATACTCTATATCCCACCTGTAGCACGCGCTCCAGCAGGTATATCTCTCTAGTCACCCCCAAAACCAATTCTTTCTTTGGCCGCCTCTCCTTCCAGTTCTCTGCTGCCAATGACTGGAACGAACTACTATCTCCCTCACTAGCTTTAAGCACCAACTGTCAGAGCAGCTCACAGATTACTGCACCTGTACATAGCCCACCTATAATTTAGACCAAACAACTACCTCTTTCCCTACTGTATTTTATTTATTTATTTATTTTGCTCCTTTGCACCCCATTATTTTTATTTCTACTTTGCACATTCTTCCATTGCAAATCTACCATTCCAGTGTTTTACTTGCTATATTGTATTTACTTTGCCACCATGGCCTTTTTTTGCCTTTACCTCCCTTATCTCACCTCATTTGCTCACATCATATATAGACTTGTTTATACTGTATTATTGACTGTATGTTTGTTTTACTCCATGTGTAACTCTGTGTCGTTGTATCTGTCGAACTGCTTTGCTTTATCTTGGCCAGGTCGCAATTGTAAATGAGAACTTGTTCTCAACTTGCCTACCTGGTTAAATAAAGGTGTTCTCAACTAGCCTACCTGGTTAAATAAAGGTGTTCTCAACTGGCCTACCTGGTTAAATAAAGGTGAAATAAAAAAATAAAAAAATATATACACTTTTTGTTGTTGTTGCTATAACCATTAAACAGTTGCATAAATTAACATGGGTTTGAATGAGAACCATAGGAATACAGAGGTAGCTATTCAAAATGGCCAATTAAGCTACAAGACAAACTTTAAAACATTCAGGCTATCCTAACTTCAAATTCTTAAAAAATATTTATCAAGTATTTGCAAAAAAAAAGCTCACCAACAGTAACTCTTGAACCGTTCAAGTTAGAGACACCAAACCAACTTTCTCATGTTCGGGCTATCCTATCTCGTCACATCCAATCATTCAATCAATCCATCAATCAATCTTTCCATCAACCAACTTTTTCAACTATT
Organism: Oncorhynchus kisutch; assembly: GCF_002021735.2. Lineage (NCBI taxonomy): Eukaryota > Metazoa > Chordata > Actinopteri > Salmoniformes > Salmonidae > Oncorhynchus > Oncorhynchus kisutch. The sequence continues at coordinate 50,277,391 of NC_034195.2, forward strand.
ACCAGTCACCACCATTACTACTGCAGAGACTACCTGTCATGCCGGCTCCCACTCCCCCTCCCTGGCACTAGAGGGCGCCAGGCTGCCCATCATTACGCACACCTGTCACCTTTGTTACGCGCATCAGCGTTTCATTGAACTCACCTGTACTCCTTCACGTTTTGATTGCCTTCCCTATATCTGTCTGTTCCTCTGTTTCATCCCCGTGTCAGCATGAATGTCCAGACGCTGTCCTGTTTCATGTCTGTTTATTAATTAAATGTTCCCTCCCTGTACTTGCGTCTCATCTCCAAGTGTCTGTCCTTACAGAATGCTGACACCACAATTTGAAGCATCAGGGAGTTATTTCCCCCGTAGGTGATGTCAGGTCTGGGTGCCGCTGTCGATGGAGCCGGGGGTACCTCAGCTGGCTCGTCGGGCTTCCACGCCTTAGCTGGCTCGTCAGGCTTCCACGCCTTAGCTGGCTCGAGAGGTTTCCACGCCTTAGCTGGCTCGTCGGGCTTCCACGCCTCAGCTGGCTCGTCGGGCTTCCACGCCTCAGCTGGCTCGTCGGGCTTCCACGCCTCAGCTGGCTCGTCGGGCTTCCACGCCTCAGCTGGCTCGTCGGGCTTCCACGCCTCAGCTGGCTCGTCGGGCTTCCACGCCTTAGCTGGCTCGTCGGCTTCCACGCCTTAGCTGGCTCGAGAGGTTTCCACGCCTTAGCTGGCTCGTCGGGCTTCCACGCCTCAGCTGGCTCGTCGGGCTTCCACGCCTCAGCTGGCTCGTCGGACTTCCACGCCTCAGCTGGCTCGTCGGGCTTCCACGCCTCAGCTGGCTCGTCGGGCTTCCACGCCTCAGCTGGCTCGTCGGGCTTCCACGCCTTAGCTGGCTCGTCGGGCTTCCACGCCTTAACTGGCTCGTCGTGCTTCCACGCCTTAGCTGTCTCGAGAGATTTCCTTGCCTCGGTTGGCTTGGCAGGCACCCATCCCACGTCTGCCCGCGGTTAGGGAACCCTGACCTGTTAACCGCACCTGCTGTCTCGACATCGGAATGCTCGGCTATGAAAAGCCAACTGACATTTACTCCTGAGGTACTGACCTGTTGCACCCTCTACAACCACTGTGATTATTATTTGACCCTGCTGGTCATCTAGAAACATTTGAACATCTTGAAGAACAATTTGCCCTAAAATGGCCATTTACTCTTATAATCTCCACCCGGCACAGCCAGAAGAGGACTGGCCACCCCTCAGAGCCTGGTTCCTCTCTAGGTTTCTTCCTAGGATCCTGTCTTTCTAGGGAGTTGTTCCTAGCCACCGTGCTTCTACATCTACATCATGACCGCCACAGCTCTAGTTTGGCCCCATGATCCTTAGTGATGTGGACACTTAGTGATGTGGACACAGAAGAACTTGAAGCTCTCGTCCTGCTTTAATACAACCCTGTCGATGTGAATGGAGGCGTGCTCAGCTCTCTGTTTCCTGTAGTCCACAATCATCTTCTTTGTCTTACTGACATTGAGGGAGAGGTTGTTGTCATTGCACCCGACTGCCAGGTCTCTGACCTCCTCCCTAACTTAATGATGGTGTTGGAGTCGTGCTTGGCCACGCAGTTTGGGTGAACAGGAAGTACAGGAGTGGACTAAGTACGCACCCCTGAGGGGCCCCCGTGTTGTAGGCCAGCGTGGCAGATGTGTTGTTGCTTACCCTCAGCACCTGGAGGCTGCCCATCAGAAAGTCCAGGATCCAGTTGCAGAGGGAGGTGTTTAGTCCCAGGGTTCTTTGCTTAGTAGTGAGCTATGAGGGAACTATGGTGTTGAACGCTGAGCTGTTGTCAATGAACAGCATTCTCAAGTAGGTGTTCCTTTTGTCCAAGTGGGAAACGGCAGTGTGAAGTGCAATACAGATTGCATCATCTGTGGATCTGTTGGGGTGGTATGCAAATTGGAGTGGGTTCAGGGTGTCCGGGATGATGATGTTAGCCATGACCAGCCCTTCAAAGCACTTCCTAGCTACAGGTGTGAGGTTAATGATCGCTGTTCTGATGTCCAGAAGCTATTTTCGGGTCATAGGAAAAGATGGCGAAAACATTATGTAAAAAAAAAAAGAAGAGTTAAGATCAGCAGAAAACCCCCCCGCAAAATAGCATAATTGGCCAGGAGCCCACTATACATGCAACACAATTTTAAGCACACTACATTGTAAGCACACTACATTTTCTTTAGGAAATGTACTTCTCTAGTTATTATAATTTTGTATTTGGAAAGTTATTCCTCCTACATCGTTTAAACTAGAAAAATAATTTCCACGTTAACGTGCAGATCGGTGTGGAATAGTGTGCTTGTATACTTTTATATACAGTGCCTTTGGAAAGTATTCAGACCCCATGACTTATTCCACAATTTGTTATTTTACAGTCTTATTCTGAAATAGATTTTTTCAAAATCCTCAGTAATCTACACACAATACCCCATAATGACAAAGTGAAAACAGGTTTTTAGACATTTTTGCAAATGTATTACAAATAAAAAACAGAAATACCTGATTTTCATAAGTATTCAGACCCTATGATACTTGAAATTGAGCTTGTGTGCATCCTGTTTCCATTGATTGTCCTTGAGATGTTTCTACAACTTGATTTGAGTCCACCTGTGGTAAATTCAATTGATTGGACATGATTTGGAAAGGCACACACCTGTCTACATAAAGTGCCACAGTTGACAGTGCATGTCAGAGCAAAAACTAAACCATGAGGTCGAAGCAATTGTCCGTAGAGCTCGGATATAGGATTGTGTCGAGACACAGATCTGTGGAAGGGTACCAAAACATTTCTGCAGCATTCAAGGTCCCCAAGAAGAGCTGTGTATCTTAACACCAGAGCCATGTACTGTATCTAAATACACGACTCTGGGACTACACTTTTCAAAGTAAGATGGCCCTGTTGCCTTTATTGACAGACAGTAAAGGCTGCCAGTTGCCACTGATCCGCATATTATGATTGTTTTAATTACATATCCAGAGCTTATATTCTTCTTCCGAGTAGCCTACAAATGTTCCATGATCACTACAATGACTCCTGACTTCCACCTTGTGGTTGGCTGTTGAACGTACACCAACAGTCTCTGTGTACTGAAGAAATCATTCCAATCATATTACATATTTCAGGTTATAACCCAATAACCTACATCCTGCTGACTGTTGTAAACATGATTGTACATGTCTGTTCCTGATCTTGCATATTCATAGACTTATTATAAAGAGGGTCTATATATATATATATATATATATATATATATATATATATATATATATGTTCTGAAACCTCTGCTTATTATGTGTCCCTATTATTACCTGTCCCTGTTATCGTATCCCTCACCAAATCTAAGGAAGTCTCTAGAATTTGCTCACCTGAAGTAGAGTATCTTGTGATAAACTGTAGACCACACTATTTGCCAAGAGAGTTTTCACATATACTTTTCGTGGCTGTTTATTTACCACCACAGACAGACGCTGGCACTAAGACCGCACTCAGCTGTATTATGAAATAAGCAAACAGGAAACCGCTTACCCAGAGGCGGCACTCCTAGTGGCCGGAGACTTTAATGCAGGGAAACTTAAATCAGTTTTACCTCATTTCTATCAACATGTTGAATCTGCAACCAGAGGGAAAACAATTCTAGATCACCTGTACTCCACACACAGAGACACATACAAAGCTCTCCCTCGCCTTCCATTTGGTAAATCTGACCACAACTCTATCCTCCTGATTCCTGCTTACAAGCAAAAATTAAAGCAGGAAGCACCAGTGACTCGGTCTATAAAAAAGTGGTCAGATGAAGCAGATGCTAAACTACAGGACTGTTTTGCTATCACAGACTGGAACATGTTCCGGGATTCTTCCGATGACATTGAGGAATACACCACATCAGTCACTGGCTTTATCAATAAGTGCATCAAGGATGTGACTGTACGTACATAACCCAACCAGAAGCCGCGGATTACAGGCAACATTCGCACTGAGCTAAAGGGTAGAGCTGCCGCTTTCAAGGTGCGGGACTCTAACCCGGAAGCTTTCAAGAAATCCTGCTATGCCCTCCGACGAACCATAAAAAAGGCAACGTGCTAATACAGGGCTAAGATGGAATCATACTAAACCAGTTCCGACGCTCGTCTCATGTGGCAGGGCTGGCAAACTATTACAGACTACAAAGGGAAGCACAGCCACGAGCTGCCCAGTGACACAAGCCTACCAGACGAGCTAAATTACTTCTCTGCTCACTTTGAGGCAAGCAACACTGAGGCATGCATCAGCTGTCAGCATCAGCTGTTCCGGACGACTGTGTGATCACGCTCTCCGTAGCCGACGTGAGTAAGACCTTTAAACAGGTCAACATACACAAGGCTGTGGGGCCAGACGGATTACCAGGACGTGTGCTCCGGGCATGTGCTGACCAACTGGCAGGTGTCTTCACTGATATTTTCAACATGTCCCTGATTGAGTCTGTAATACCAACATATTTTAAGCAGACCACCATAGTCCCTGTGCCCAAGAACACTAAGGCAACCTGCCTAAATGAGTACAGGCCCGTAGCACTCACGTCCGTAGCCATGAAGTGCTTAGAAAGGCTGGTAATGGCTCACATCAACACCATTATCCCAGAAACCCTACACCCACTCCAATTCGAGTACCGACCAAACAGATCCACAGATGATGCAATCTCTATTGCACTCCACACTGCCATTTCCCACCTGGACAAAAGGAACACTTATGTGAGAATGCTATTCATTGACTACAGCTCAGCGTTCAACACCGTAGTACCCTCAAAGCTCATCACTAAGGATCCTGACTAAACATCTCCCTCTGCAACTGGATCCTGGACTTCCTGATGGGCCGCCCCCAGGTGGTGAGGGTAGGTAGCAACACTTCTGCCACGCTGATCCTCAACACTGGAGCCCCTCAGGGGTGCGTGCTCAGTCCCCTCCTGTACTCCCTGTTCACCCACGACTACATGGCCAGACACGACTCCAACACCATCATTAAGTTTGCAGACGACACAACAGTGGTAGGCCTGATCACCGACAACGGCGAGACAGCCTATAGGGAGGAGGTCAGAGACCTGGCCGGGTGGTCCCAGAATAACAACCTATCCCTCAACATAACCAAGACTAAGGAGATGATTGTGGACTACAGGAAAAGGAGGACCGAGCACACCCTCATTCTCATCGACGGGGCTGTAGTGGAGCAGGTTGAGAGCTTCACATTCCTTAAAGAGGGCACGACAAAGCCTATTCCTCCTTAGGAGACTGAAAAAACTTGGCATGGGTCATCAGATCCTCAAAACGTTCTACAGCTGCAACATCGAGAGCATCCTGACCGGTTGCATCACTGCCTGGTACGGCAACTGCTCGGCCTCCGACCGCAAGGCACTACAGAGGGTAGTGTGTATGGCCCAGTACATCACTGGGGCTATGCTGCCTGCCATCCAGGACCTATACACAAGGCGGTGTCAGAAGAAGGCCCTAAAAATTGTCAAAGACCCCAGCCTCCCCAGTCACAAAAAGGCTTCTCAACAGTTTTTACCCCCAAGCCATAACAGGTCATCAAATGGCTACCCAGACTATTTGCATTGTGTGCCCCCCTGCACATTGGCTAACCAGGCTGTGTCCAGCCACCCACCATCCGCCACCCCCTCTTTTACGCTATTGCTACTCCCTGTTCATCATATAAGCATAGTCACTTTAACCATATCTACATGTACATACTACCTCAATCAGCACAACTAACCGGTGTCTGTATATAGCCTTGTAACTGTATATAGCCTCGCTACTGTTATTTTTCACTGTTGTTTTTATTTCTTTACCTACCTATTGTTCACCTAATACCCTTTTTGCACGATTGGTTAGAGCCTGTAAGTAAGCATTTCACTGTATTCGGCGCACGTGACAAATAAACGTTGTTTTCTTATGCAGTATGAATGTCTATTGTGCATTATAGCCTATCAGACGAGCTAAACTACATCTACGCTCACTTCGAGGCAAGCAACAAAACATTATCATTATAGTGACCAAATAGAATATCGATAAATGATCATCACATCAGTACAATTTAATATTTAAAAACCACTGATTAAACAAAATGCATAGACATTGCTTGTTGAGCAATCATCTAGAGTAGTTGCCTCAAATATGTACCTCTAAGAATTCTTTAGCCAATGGTTACAAGCCACGATTTTCATGTATTAAGTTTTACATGGAACACGTCTATTGGGAGAAAACGTCCTGTAGATTGTGAAATGTCCTGCTGCTATTGGCTGTGTTTTGTGCGTGGTGCCCTATGATTGGTCCGTCTTGGGGGGGTTATTAAAAGGGGTGCTTTTGTTGGGGAGCTGGATCTTGTCATTCTTCCTTGTCAAGGCGGTTGTGTGCGCTTTTATACGGCTGAGGTATAGGTTGTTAACCCCACGTCTTTTGTCTGAAGATAATTGTAACAAAATGAAGCGGATTTGGTTTATTGTGCTGCTCTGTGCACTTTTAGCATTCGGTGAGTATCCGAGGATGTTTGATTTTTAAAAAAAATTATTAGCATCGCTATTAGCCGTGTCTATCCATACGAGCTAGCATTTGAACTTGATTTCCCTTTTCTTGCTAGCCAGCCATCTGAATCGTTAGCTTGTATTCACCTTTTTTTTAAAATAGTTAAATACGGAAACCACTAGGCTTTTTACAAAAAAAAAAAAGAAACTCATTTGTTTTAGAAATTGAATTTGATTCTGGGAGATTTTCTTACAGCTTCACACGTTTCTGGAAGTTTCCTTGTAAGCTAAGCAAACATCCTGTTCCTAGTTAGCAACCACAGATCACAACGGCTAACGGTAACGTTAGCCTTGGCTTGCTCATCCCATCTAGCGTAGCTAGTTGGTGATATCTGTATTTCCTGTCATTTTGGCTAACTAAGGAATACAGCTATATATAGCCCGTGACTGAATTATACCATTTTGTTTCTGTCGGGTTGAATAGGCCACAACTCCTTGATTTCTTGTTTCAAATTCAATGTAGCTAACATCTTCAGTTTGTAACTCAACGGGAAACTACATTCTTTCATTAGGCCGTTGTTGACAGTCCCCAACGTGTTTTGTTTGTCAGCACTCAAGCTTTCAAGACGTGTAACACACAAAATACAGACAACCATCCCTGTATCATGTATTTTACGGCATATGATGCTAAATGTATCATACGGGATGATTTCTGTATTGAGTTATATCTTGAAAGATCCCAAAATGTTTTGTCAGCACTCAAGCAAAGTTCCACAACAGACTAATAGTTTTTGGGTTGGAGTTTTCCATGATTTCACCTACTCTACTAACTTGGGTGGTGTTTCTATGCAGCATCTGTGAGAGCAGAAGATGAGCTTGACATTGACGGCGCTGTGGAGGATGATCTGGGAAAGAGCAGAGATGGATCCAAGACTGATGATGAGGTGGTGCAGAGGTAGGTCAGAGGGAGAAACTTTAAAGAGAAACCAGACTCTTGTGGGGTGGTCCCAGCCTCCATTACTGATGTGTGTTTGGTAGGTGCACAGATCTGACAATTGTTTGGCAACCTTAAAGTAAAACATGACAGAAGTCGTCTACAGGGAAAAGAGGTGACGACCAGTTGCAGCGACAGTTCGGTGTGACTGCAACTGACCTGTTGAATATCATTGATTTCTCCCTCTCTGTCCTCAGAGAGGAGGAGTCTATCCAGCTGGATGGGCTCAACGCAGCTCAGATCAAAGAGATTAGAGAGAAGTCAGAGAAACACGTCTTCCAGGCAGAGGTCAACCGCATGATGAAACTCATCATCAACTCGCTCTACAAGAACAAGGAGGTGAGTGGCGTTAAAGTTGCAGGATTCCTGGACACTTCCCCCATCCTTCCCTTGTCCTCCTGTCTGTGTGTTGGATCTTGAGACGGTTAATACTATGACTCCAGATTGTATAGTCAGTAAAAGTTGAGTGGATCCAACCATAACCAACCCAGAGGTTTACGTTCACAGTAACCATCCTGTCCTCTTGTCTGTAGATCTTCTTGAGGGAGTTGATCTCCAATGCCTCTGATGCTTTGGATAAGATCCGACTGATGTCTCTGACCAATGAGGATGCACTGGCAGCCAACGAGGAGCTCACCATCAAGATCAAGGTGTGTTTCATGGTCATGTCCTCAATCTCAATTCCTCGCACTCTTCTCAACCGTACTGGAGATGGTCCAAGGTCCTTCCCCTTAGACTTTCTCCAATCTGTTTTGAGGCTGTTAAGAGGACTGGAGGAAATTTGAATTGGAGGAAGGGTTAGTCTTTGAAAGATATTTGACTTATCAATTCTGCTTTGTAAGACAAGGATTTTATTAATAAAATACCATTAGGATGTCTGAGGTTGAGCTCACCTGTTCTCTTCATGGCCTCCCTAGTCTGACAAGGAGAAGAACATGCTTCACATCACAGACACAGGTGTCGGCATGACAAAAGAAGACCTGATTAGAAACCTGGGTACCATCGCCAAGTCGGGCACCAGCGAGTTCCTGAACAAGATGACAGAAGTTGAAAGTGAGGGCCAGTCCACCTCAGAGCTGATTGGACAGTTCGGCGTGGGCTTCTACTCCGCCTTCCTGGTTGCTGACAAGGTGATTGTGTCTTCGAAGCACAACAACGGCACGCAGCACATCTGGGAGTCCGACTCCAATGAGTTCAGTGTGATCGAGGACCCCCGTGGAGACACCCTAGGAAGGGGCACCACCATCACGTGAGTGTCTCAGAGTGCATTTGTTATGGTTACATTTTATTAATTGAACAGATGGTTATCCAGAGCAACTTACAGTTGATAGCTAGGTGATACAACCACACATTGGTCATAGTAAGTACTTCATTTTTTTGTACTTCCAAAAGTGAAAACTGGCATTCCTAGACAGCCACAAGCAAATGCTCCTAGTATTTAAACGTTTTTGAATACCAGGCTATGGTTATTCATACAGTGGCCATGAATTAAATGAATTTGTGTAGCGTTATAAGATAATAAAGGACAAATTCCCTCAATGAAATTCAAAACACGAACTACCATGACCTCGAATCAATCTATTTTGACTGACTCATGTTTTGACACTGACAAGGTTCTATCCGGTTGTCTTTCTGATTGGTCCAGGTTGGTGATGAAGGAGGAGGCTACAGACTACCTGGAGCTGGAGACCATCAAGAACCTGGTCAGGAAGTACTCCCAGTTCATCAACTTCCCCATCTATGTCTGGTCCAGCAAGGTATTGGGAGTAGAACTATACTATTTTTCCTGTCCCCCTCCATCTGCACTGATGGCAAAATTTACAGGTTGAAACAATATGGTGGAATCGAGCTTATTATAGATAAAGGAGAGGAAGGGTTTGAGACCAGTTTGTCAAAGGAACAAACTATGGTGAACCATTGTAGCAGTGAGCTGTAGGAATAACATTTAGTCATTTTTCCCTTCTCCTCCACCTGCCCAGACTGAGACTGTTGAGGAGCCCATCGATGAGGACACCGAGGCAGAGGAGAAAGATGCCACTGAGGATGAGGTAGAGGTGGAAGAAGAGGAGGATGAGAAGGAGGACAAGCCAAAGACAAAGAAGGTAAAAACAAACAGCTCGACTAGTTTTAGTTTCCCCAACTTCTCCTTCTGTACAGTTCCATTTATTTTATCTATTCAAATGCTAACACAACAAAATCAACTTAGTTATCAATTGGTGTCTTATTTTGGATATTTTCATTGAATTTTTATAAACCCAAAAACACTTCCATGCCTTTGGTCCAGGTTGAGAAGACTGTGTGGGACTGGGAGCTGATGAACGACATTAAGCCGATCTGGACGAGACCAGCCAAAGAAGTAGAGGAAGACGAGTACAAGGCTTTCTACAAGACCTTCTCCAAGGTATGCAGTCTGCGACCCTGGCTTCCTTCCAGAGACTTCTTCCTCGCCGACGCATCCATTTTAGTTTGCTCTTCGGGGGCAAGACTGGGTTCAAGTGAAACCCTTTTGACAACTGTTGACATGACCTTTATAAATACCTATTTTTGATTGGTTTTCTATTTTGATTGATTTTGTCCCCACCACCAGGACACAGACGAGCCCCTGTCCCATATCCACTTCACAGCCGAGGGTGAGGTCACCTTCAAGTCCATCCTGTTTGTCCCCGCTGCCGCCCCCAGGGGCATGTTCGACGAGTACGGAACCAAGAAGAACGACTTCATCAAGCTGTTTGTCCGTAGAGTCTTCATCACCGACGACTTCAATGACATGATGCCCAAATACCTGAACTTTGTCAGAGGAGTGGTGAGTGAGCCTTACATAGCTTACATTATATAACTAATTTAAGACTTGGTACAGCAGGGTTTAAATTTTTTCCCTGAATAGGAATTGACCCCTGACCCTGCTGTACAGTTAAATGACTGTTTGTTCATTTTAATCGTGTTATTACTTTAAGTGATTTATGATTGTTTTATTAGGTGGACTCTGATGACCTGCCCCTGAACGTGTCTAGAGAAACCCTGCAGCAACACAAGCTGCTCAAGGTGAGCTTCTCTAGTTAGACAAGTTACCTGTTTCGGGTCAGTTTGGTGCCTAATGAAGATACGATTTGAACAGAATGACTTGTTATTAACCATCGTAGAGAATGATGTGAGCTTTAGTAACTAAACGTTCCTCCATCCAGGTGATCCGTAAGAAGCTGGTGCGTAAGACCCTGGACATGATCAAGAAGATCGCCGAAGAGCAGTACAATGACAAGTTCTGGAAGGAGTTTGGCACCAACATCAAGCTGGGTGTTATTGAGGACCACTCCAACAGGACCCGTCTGGCTAAGCTGCTGCGTTTCCAGACCTCCAACAGCGACACGGTGCTGGCCAGCCTGGAGCAGTACGTAGAGAGGATGAAGGACAAGCAGGACAAGATCTACTTCATGGCCGGGACCAGCCGCAAGGAGGTGGGTAGTGGTACACTGTATAGGCTGCCGCGGCGGCCATACGTAGAGATGGAGAAGCAGGACCAGACATATGTCATGTCTAGAACTAGCTAAAAGGAGGTGGGAAGAGTTGACCGTAAACTGGGTTAATTTAAACACTATCCTTTTCTGGGGTTTCCCTGGACTTTCCCTCCGTTTCTTATCTTCAACTCTGTTTTCCAAATGGCGTTAACCTGTAGTGACACCCCATCCCGTGAACGGGACCATTGTCATCTGACACTAATAAAAAATAAAATAAAAATACTACCCTCTAACCCAGAGGTTAAGGTAACCTCTGAATGCAACCACGCAGCGAGTTCCAATCTACCCCCTTCCCCTGAGATGTTTGCAGATCTAAGGTGTAAGCAATCTAGTGTAATTTTAGGTTAATGTTCCTCCTAACCTTAAGTCTTCCCTTGTGTCATGTCGTCTCCCCCCCCCCCCCCCCCCCCCCCCCAGGCGGAGTCTTCTCCCTTCGTAGAGAGTCTGTTGAAGAAGGGTTATGAGGTCATCTACCTGACCGAGCCAGTAGATGAGTACTGTGTCCAGGCTCTGCCAGAGTTCGATGGCAAGCGCTTCCAGAACGTGGCCAAAGAAGGCATCAAGTTTGACGAGAGTGACAAGGCCAAGGAGACAAGGGAGGCCCTGGAGAAGGAGTATGAACCTCTCACCACCTGGATGAAGGACAGTGCCCTGAAGGACAAGGTAACATATTTTTTTCACCTTTATTTAACCAGGTAGGCTAGTTGAGAACAAGTCCTCATTTACAACTGACCTGGCCAAGATAAAGCAAAGCAGTGCAACACAGAGTTACACATGGAATAAACAATTAACAAGTCAATTACACAGTAGGAAAAAAAAAATTAACATTTAATTAAGAGTCTATATACATTGTGTGCAAAAGGCATGAGGAGGTAGGTGAATAATTACAATTTAGCAGATTAACACTGGAGTGATAAATGATCAGATGGTCATGTACAGGTAGAGATATTGGTGTGCAAAAGAGCAGAAAGTAAATAAATAAAAAACAGTATGGGGATGAGGTAGGTGAAAAAGGGTGGGCTATTTACCGATAGACTATGTACAGCTGCAGTGATCGGTTAGCTGCTCAACATACCGAACATGAAGGAAGAAGGTCCACCTTCAGCCCACTCGAGAGAAATAAAACCTTCTCAAATGAGAATCCGACCCTCCATGTTTTTTGGATTAAATGATATTTTTTATATATTTTTACTATGTGTCCTTTGTTGTCTTGCAGATTGAAAAGGCCATCCTGTCCCAGAGGCTGACCAAGTCCCCCTGTGCTCTTGTAGCCAGCCAGTACGGCTGGTCTGGTAACATGGAGAGGATTATGAAGGCTCAGGCCTACCAGACCGGGAAAGACATCTCCACGAAGTGAGTGGTCATTAAGGCTTCTGTTTGAGTACCTCGACCACTTCCTCATTCCTACTTTGTGAAAGGATCCAAATGTTATCATTGATATTTTTGATTTCAAGATCCTACTTGTGCTTCAGGTTTCCTAATTCTCTCGCTCTGTTTCCAGTTATTATGCTAGCCAGAAGAAGACATTAGAAATCAACCCGAAACACCCTCTCATCAAGGAGATGCTGAAACGTGTTTCTGTAAGTAATCACAACCTATAATGCATAAACCTTGTGATATTTCTGTCATATTTGATTCTCGGGGGGGGGGGGGGGCAGCCAATGAGGATCAAGCTAGAGAATGTTCTCCATCAGTTGAATGATGTCTGTGCTCCTCTGCAGTGCTGCTTGTGGTGCCGTCATATCGCTGAGTGTTCGATTCTCATCCCTTCTATTTCTCTCACCTGCAGACGGATGGCGAGGACCAGACTGCCTCAGACCTGGCCATGGTGCTGTTTGAGACAGCCACGCTGCGTTCGGGCTACCAGCTCCAAGACACCAAGGCCTACGGAGACCGGATTGAGCGCATGCTGCGGCTCAGTATGAATGTGGACCTCACCGAACAGGCATGTCACTGCCTTGCAAAATACACAATTAGACTTGATCAACTCCTAAATTCTGTACCTGAGTGGTGCTGTAGCCAAGCGTTTCCCTCCAGTACAGTGATTTAGCCCTAACTCAATCATCAAGCCCTCTGACTTGAATTTGTCTTTTGTCTGGGGCTACAACATGTGCTGGTTGGGGGGGGGGGGCAGGGAAGGTGTTGCTCAGGGCTTATCCCACCTGTTTGAAGAAGAAATGCAGTGTTACTCTGATTTTTGCATACTGAGGAAACTAAATCTAATCCTGTTTTGCCCATTGCAGGTTGAGGAAGAGCCAGAGGAGGAGCCGGAGGAGGAGCCTGAAGAGCCAGCAGAGGATGAAGCAACTGACGAAGAGGAGGAAATTCCAGATGAAGAAGCGGTGAGTCTCACAGATCGCATGTTTTGGTTGACCAGTGTTGGGAAATTATGTTCATTCATGGTTTTATAGTTCCGATAACTTCTTTCCCAGACACAAACGCCCAAATGTTTGGTGGACCAACATGTCAAACTTGGCTTTGGTTAGCAGAGACCCGTGAGATCACTCCCACTAAGGCCAACTTTGAATCATTGATATACCAGGCTTATACGCGCTATGCACCAGAGGCGGCTGATAGGAGGAGCTAGTGGAGAGCAAGCTCATTGTCATGGCTGGAACGGTATCAAACGTATGGAAACCACATGTTTGACTCTGTGCCATTTATAAAGAGCCCATCCTCCTATAGCTCCTCCCTGCAGCCTCATCTGCTGTGCCCAATAGCCTGGGGAAGAGGTTCTAATTTGAATATTCATAGTTTCAATCGTTGCCTTGTTTTTGCATGGATTTCATTAATGACGGTGAAACTACAACCAACCTCCCTCTCTCTCTGGCCAACAGGCAACTGACAAAGATGAGTTATAAAGCACTGTAAATGAGGAAGGGTGTAATGATGGACCTATCCTGGAGCTGAGCCACAACAAAGGCCGAAGTCCTACCTGGAAACCCAGACAGAATTACACTTCTGTTCATGTTTGTTTCTACTCCATTATCTGTGTTAAGTGAAAACAATAGTGAAATGTCGGTGTGATTCAGTCTGTCTAGCCAAGACCACCTGCTTGGCTAGGATACCCAACAGCCACCAATCAAGACTAGCCCGGTCCCACATCCATTTGTGTGCTCTTGCCCAACAGATCTGGGACCAGGCTAAGTCGAGGTCATCGGCCACACTTTACTCACTCTGTGGAGGGTCCTGATGGGATGATTTTTTTTGAAAGGCTGGTGTGTGTGTTTGTTTTTCTGTTTTGTTACATTCCTCATGATTGTAAATTTGTTAATATTTAACTGAGCTGGAAACGATGTGATCGACACTGTCCCTTGATCCCATTGAATAAATATTTCCTTGAAAAAGGGGGCTACTGTCTATGTGATGAATATAGTTGGACTCTTGGTACGGGTGAAGTTATCCATAAACTAAATACTACTTAGTGAATAAAGCGACATGTCTACAAATAAGACAGAACATACTGTTGAGGCGTTCCCATTTTAAAGATGGACTCTGCGATTTAGATGCACAAAATGAACTGCTTTAGTGGGTCAATCTGCTGTTTTGCGCCATCCTGTTGCTACCATGTGGTCAGTGGGCTAATATAGTAGGCTACAGGGAGTGTATTTTAAGCCATGTCGTGTTTTTTTTTTTTTAAAGCTCTCACTCGCTTTAGTTCTGAATGTTCAGTGGTGCATTTCAGTTTGAAAAGCCTCTATTCTACCAAATGCAATGAATAGGGCAACGACAGTAGCAACAGGATGGAGCAAAACAGCGGCTTAATTGACCCACTAACGCAGTTTTAATACACTCCCTGTAGCCTACTATATTAGCCCACTGACCGCAGGCTTCATAGTTTCTCTCAGCGTCCATGCCTACTGCGATCTAAGTGGAGTCGCTGTACACGTCTGTTTGTAGCTGGAACGGCTCAAGAACGGCGGTGAATCCACATTTTGGAGTCGCTGGAGTTTTTATGCACACTTCTAATAGTTATAGTTGAGAGTAAATTACGTTCACAATCTTAAGTTTAGTCAGTCGATTTGGGTGTTTTTTATAGTTCTAATGGTTCAAGAGCAGTGGCCTATACAACTTTTCTGCACATTTTTAAGACTTTGTTCAAAAGGTGTAAATGGTCTCGAAAAGCTGTATACAAACTTCACACACACACTACACACTTCAGACCGGTCTGCACATTTTAAAGTGGCGTATCTAGCTTTTCAAGGCTGAAGACTAGTTCAACGTAAATGTAGTAGTGACTAGGATTTCTCATTCAAGTCTATGGCACCTGAAATGCATAGGGATTTATGCGAATATGGTTGTAGACAAGTAACTTTTTACATTTTAGCAGTTAGTCTGGACTCGTTTTGGTGTTGGCATCTTTTAGGGTTTTGTCGCGTGAAGTTCCAGTGGACTAACAAGTATGAACAGTTTCTAAAATGGTGCTTTGCTTTCAGCATGCGCACCTACATATTGACAGCACAAACGTGATCTTTCTGTAAAACTATTCAACTAATTAAATGTCAACTTTATTTTAAACCTACCTCATCTGGTGTTTTCTCAACCTGTGCTGGGGGGGAAGGGGGTTATATTGAAAGGTTGTTCCTTCTAGTCATTGACCAGTGGTGTATTCCACTAGTGGCCTAGCCCTAGATACCAAACTAAGGTAGTATCTAAGGAATCCGATCACGTTTATTTACTGTGTTTAGCTGTAAACAAAGGACTTTTCAGAGATGCTCTGATCAATATTACATTTTAGTGAATCAAATTTTGCATGTGCAGAAAAATGTTTCAGATCTCTCCAAAAAGACATCCTCTTTGTGAACAGTGGGCACCTCTCCTCAAACATGGTCTTTGTTGTATACACAGGGACCAGTTCAGAGTCGGATCACAATCAGCTCTGTTTAAATATGTTGGAGAATTCAGTGTGAGTTTAACATAAGGTAGAGGAAATGGCTCGTACTTACAGTTGGTGTGACTCACATATCAAAAGGTAAAGACCATAAACTCCTGTATCTACCAACACAACAGGACTCTAGCAACACAGCCTACAGTAGAGTAGAAAGTCTAGCCTTCCAGTAAACCAAACTGCAATAGTCCCAAGTAGAGAGTACACACACAAACTTACTTTGGTGTAGCATAAGGCTTTTGAGAGGATACTTGACGAGAGAGATGGACAAGGATTTCCAACTCCTACTGAGCCTGACCCTGGGCATGTGGATGATACGAGGTGAGACCACTACATCCAGACTGTCCTCTGTCAAAGTGTTTTCTTAACACTATACTTTCGAGCTGCTCATTTTGAATATAGGTTTTGTATGACTTTTCCTGGGTCATGTTCATTAAGGCACACCGTAGTAAAGCGTTTTGCAATGAAAAACAAACAAGCATTTATTTTTTTGGACACTTTCAGAATCAGACATCACTTCCTTGTTTTAATTTTGATTTAGTGCCATTTTATTCTGTTTGGTGCCTACTGACCACTGCCTCGGTCTCATTAACTGGTGTTCATTTCCTCTGTGGATGCTTTCAGGCTTGGCTCCAGAGGTTTCGTTGATAGGCTTGCCAGGCACAGCTAGACTGGCAGAGAACAGCAAGGCTGGCACTGTGACCTACAGCTTCCAGGTGGCTTTGTCCCCAGGTGCCAGCTTGGCATCAGGATACCCCAGGATACTCAACTCTGACCCCCTCACCAACCAATTCACTGTGTCTATGATCAACACTAACAAAGCACAGGTGAGGCATTGCTCAATACTACCCTAGCAAGGCCTCATATGTACCAGATCATCAAATACTTTGAGCATTTCTTTCAGCCTGTCTGGAGAGCTATTTGGATGGGGTTTGTACTTTTGAGACTTATTTGAAAATGATTTCAAATTATATTTAAACCCAGGTCTGATACAGCCCCTCCCAGAAGAAACACCATGTCTTGCAATGTAAGAGTGAAGGTGGATGACTTCATGATACATTTTCCATTCTGAATACAGGTGACAGTAACAGGTACCACCAACCTGGATTTTGAGACGTCACCCAACAGCTTTGTCCTTCAAATCCTCGCTGTGGACAGTACGAAGGACCTGGCTCTCCAGAGACTCACAGTGATCCTAACTGATGTCAACGAACCCCCTGTATTCCTAGATGAAGGTACTGTGTGTGTGTGATATGGTTATTATGACTTACACAGCCCATTTTAACCTCCTGTGTGTTCCTGTATCCTCTCAAGAGTCTGTCCTGTATGTTCTGGAGAAATCCCCACCAGGACAGATCTACAGGCCAACAGTCTCTGATCCGGAGAACCAGCCTGTGACTGTATGACTTCCTCTCTCTCTCTCTCTCTCTCGCTCTCTCATACTAGGTGTTGGGTACATTTCAATTCAGTTAGGGAGTAAATTGAAATTCACCGTATCTAAGTTTAATTTACTGTGCAACCTTGACACATATACTGTCTGTTTATTAGTTGAAATATCTGACTTACATGTTGTTGTGTATTTTAGTTTACACTGACCCCGTCAAACACAGAATTTCGTATTGACGTTGGCTCAGGATTCCTGACTACAACTAAACAGTTCAACTACCTGACTGACCCCAGAAGGTAGAGATGTGTCTCCTGCACACAGACATCACATTATAATATTCTATACCAGAGGATTGGGTACTGTGCCGTTGAAAATGTCTCTCCACCGATGTCGCAAACAGCATACCACAGCATTATGTCAGTGTGTAGTGATGTCTTGTAAACGTTACATTCTAATTCTTCTGTGTCGTGCATTCTGTGTGGTGCATTCTGTGTGGTGCATTCTGTGTGGTGCATTCTGTGTCCTGCATTCTGTGTTGTGCATTCTGTGTCGTGCATTCTGTGTCGTGCATTCTGTGTCCTGCATTCTGTGTCCTGCATTCTGTGTCCAGCAGCTATGCCTTCAACCTGACAGTGAGTGATGGAAACAACAGCGTATCCAGAACACTGGTCATCAACATCGTCAACAGGAACGATGATAAACCTCAGTTCCTAAAGTCAGTATTACTGTTCATTGCTTTGGTAACACTTTACTTTAGAAAATACTCATATACATCGTTTATAAAAGTGAATTCGTTTATAGTTTAAAAAAATCTGTCATAAACGGTTGTAATTAGCACACTGGTTGAAATGGTGCTTTTCTCATTTAGCTGTTTTGATTCCTGTATGACCGTACCCGTTGTTGTTTAGCTGTATATCTGTGTGTGTTTTATGTCCTATGCAGTACAATCACAGACTTCACAGTCTCTGAGGAGCTGAGTCCAGGGTTTATCGTGACCAACATCACAGCAGTGGTGCCCGATGACTCCTTGTACATCATCTACAGCATCGGCACCAACAACTACCTGGCTATACAAAGATGTGAGTTCACTGCTCAGTCATCCTCAACATGCTTACCGTACTTCAACAAAATATCCATAATTGACCATAACTAAAAAGGCATTTGTTCTGCGATCAATTAGTGAAGATTGTAATTTTCAGTTTTAACAAACAGTCCCCACTACAATTAGAAAAACATGGACTGTGGACATACAGTATGAGTTCAGCTTCACAACCTGATAGATTTTTTTCTTAAAAACAATCAACATTATTTAGATTTTTTTTTAAATGCTCACTGTGCGTGTGTGTGTGTGTGTGTGTGCGCGCGCACCCCTGTGTTTTGACCTGTCCCATGTCTCAGACACTGGCCTGGTGACTATAGCCAACAGGATGGACCGTGACTCAGCGCCTCTCAGGGAGGACCCCGTAATAACGGTCCTTGTGACAGCCACCCCCAGCCCCTCTGCTCCTCCCTCCAACACCATCACTCTGACCAACACCATCACTCTGACCATCACCGTCACGGACATTAACGACAACCCTCCCATCTGCTCCGCACAGAGGTCTTATTTTTATACTGTTGTTTATCTTTTTTTCTTCAGTATTGTATCCAACAGATAGAGATAGTTAAGTAGGAAAGGAGTGTGTGTCAGACGAGATGTGGCTTGGATTTGAAGCCATGCTGACACTAGTATGTGCACGAAGGCAGCAGCCATTATTGCTCTGTATCCATTGCATCATTTCCTTTGACTGGATCCAGGGTGGCAGTATCTGAGACGGAAAAACCTGGGGCCCTGATCACCACGGTAACGTGTACAGATAATGACGTTGAGACGGCCTTCAGAGAGTTCCTGTTCACTGGCCTGTCCTGTCTGGGCTGCGCTAACCGCTTTGCTCTGGAACCCACGGGATCCAATCAGATCGTAGTAAGCAGAATATTAATATTTAAAGGGACGGGAGTTTTTCCTGACCAGTGAAATGAAAGTATAAAATTACTGAATGAATCCCATTCATACAAAGTCACAAATGTATACTTACATGAGGTTGTTTACAATTCTTTCCCCGTACAGCTCAAAGGAAACCTAGACCTTGAGGATCCCAGTAACCTGCTTGATGGTAATGAATACAGCCTGTTGGCTGTGGCTGAGGATAAGGATGAGTCCAACCTAAAAGGTAGGTGACTGACAGACTAGACTGAACACAATTGTATATCACAAAGTACAGTAGTGTGATTTCCCCCCCCCCTCCCACTCAGACTCATTTTGAATTCTGATTCCCATGGTGCTTTGCAGGTAGTGCATACATCTATGTGACGGTGACACCTGTGAATGAGTTTCCCCCTGTGTTTAGTCCTCCATCATATTTCTACAGAATCTCTGAGCTTCTTGGACGTAAGTTACTACAACTATAACAACTACACTAAAACAATAACAACTACACTACAGCAACTACACTACACTACAGTAACAACAGCTACACGACAACTATAATAACTACACGACAACTATAATAACTACACTACAGTAACAACAGCTACACTACAACTATAATAACTACACTACAACTATAATAACTACACTACAACTATAATAACTACACTACAACTATAATAACTACACTACAACTATAATAACTACACTACAACTATAATAACTACACTACAACTATAATAACTACACTACAGCAATAACAACTACACTACAGCAATAACAACTACACTACAGTAACAACAGCTACACTACAACTATAATAACTACACTACAACTATAATAACTACACTACAACTATAATAACTACACTACAACTATAACAACTACACTACAGCAATAACTACACTACAACTATAACAACAACTACACAACTATAACACTACAGCTATAACAACAACAACTACACTACAACTATAACAACAACACTACAGAAACTACACTACAACAACTACAGCAACTACACTACAACAACTACAGAAACTACACTACAACAACTACAGCAACTACACTAGAACAACTATAACATGGTCTGGTCCCAGATTTGACACAATGCAATCTGGGACCAGGTACAGCCAAAGTAATGATACTGATGACTGCTTGCCACCTTTGCTGCAGGTGTACACCACACCTATACCAACTACACTACAACAATAACAACTACACTACACCACACCTATACCAACTACACTACAACAATACCAACTACACTACACCACACCGAGCTCATTGATATGTTTGGGCCTCTCCCTCCAGGTGGGACGGTGATAGGATCAGTGAAAGCTACGGACAGAGACCTCCCTGCCACCGGCGTCCGTTACTCCCTGATCTCTGGTGGAGGAACTGGTGGCCTGTCTAACATCTTCTCCCTGGACCCCAAGCTGGGGAGTCTCGCCCTACTGACCCGGCCAGACTACGAGACCACCCAGACCTACAGCCTGGTCATCAGAGCTGAGGATGGGGACCCCATCAGTCCGCTCATTGCCACCACTACGGTACCACGGCCCGGTGACCTTTATATTGACATAACAAGACATTATTCCTAATGATGTAAACACAGTCCAGTGCCTGTTTTATCCAATCACTTTTTTTTTTCGCCTTCCAGGTTGCCCTAGCAACAGGAGTATTTATCTTCAATGGTTCTTACCTGGTAATTAAAAATAAATATGCATGTATTGGTGATTTGTGCGTTTTGTTTAGGTCACTATCAACATCACAGAGGCCAATGACGAGCCTCCACTGTGTGGCCCCAACCAGACACATCTAATAGTCCCCAAGGACCTGAGGACAGGCTCCAACATCCAGGGCTTCATCATGACCTGCTCAGACAGGGACTCCCCTTCAGCCTCCTTCATCTACTCTATCTCGGGTACTGCCGGCCTCTAGGCCCGTATTCAGAAAGCATTTCAGTACGAATGCTGCTCTAGGATCAGGTTCCTCCGTCTAAATGATCTAATATGACACAAAAGTAAAAACTGAATTTGAGATGACTTGGTCTGTTGTGGCTCAGTTTGTAGAGCATGGCGTTGTGGGTTCGATTCCCACAGGGAGACCAGTATGAAAATGTATGTACTCCCTCAGTCGCACTATAGAGGACTGTTTTCTAAATGACGTACAGTGCATTCGGGAAAGTATTCAGACCCCTTGACTTTCCACATTTTTGTTACCTTACAGCCTCTAAAATAGATTAAATCCTTTTTTCCCCTCATCAATATCTACACACAATACCCCATAATGACAAAGCAAAAACGGTTTTTTAGACATTTTTGCAAATGTAAAAAAATAAAAATAAATGAAATATCACATTTACATATGTATTCAGACCCTTTACTCAGTACTTTGTTGAGACACCTTTGGCAGATATTAGAGCCTGGAGCCTTCTTGGGTATGATGCTACAAGCTTACAATTGAATCCATTTTAGAATAAGGCCGCAACGTAAACAAGATGTGGAAAAAGTGAAAGGGTTTGAATAGTTTCCGAAAGCCCTGTAGATGTAATTAGCTACTCCTACTCTGTGCTTTATAAATACCAGCCCTGAGCTAACTGAGAAACCTCTAGATATGATCCTAGAAGACTGGTCTGTCATACTTAACTTTTATAAATATATAAGATATCATAAGCTTGATATTTCCCCAAAATGTTTCCCTATAGGGGCCAGCAACCTGAACAACCATTTTGTGTTCTCACCTTCCTCTGGCACCAACGTCACCAGACTCTTCCTGAAGGAGCCCTTTGACTATGAGAGTGGCCTGGACCGGGTCTGGTACTACAGGTTAGATCTGCTAACTACTATTGGTGCTCTTATCAGTCTGAACAACTATCAGTCTGACAAACAGATACTGTACAATGCACTCTGAACTGAGAAACTATCTGACCGTGATGGTCACATGTAGTCTTACCTTGTAACTTTATATGGTTGAATGGTTGGTGGATACAGCCTGACTGTGCTGGTTTCTGATGGGAACCTGCGGTCTGCAGGGTCTGTGCCGAGAGGTCTGACCCAGACTGGCACAGTCATCATCAATATCCTAGTAGTGGACCCTGACCTCACCACCGTCACCACTACAACTATAGTAAGCCTAAAGTCAGATCACCACTCCCCCAGGGGCATTTCTTTCTTAAAGCAGTGGTTACGGTTGCTGCCTTTGGTCACGGAGACCCGAGCTGTGCTCAGGGACCTCCTACACTCCAACCACTATTCGGACTCCTAACCAATTGTGCTGTTTAGTTTTTTTGCATTGAAAAAAAAAAAAACAATGTACAAATGACCCGACTAACCTGAACCCCCGCACATTATACGGTATCCCCTGTATATAGCCTCATTATTGTTCTTTTATTGTGTAATAAAAATAAAATAAATAAAGTTCTACTTTAGTTTATGTAGTAAATATTTTCTTATCTCTATTTTCTTAAAACTGCATTGTTGGATTTAAGGGGCTTGTAAAAGGGAGCATTTCACTATTGTATTCCGCCGCATGTGACAAATAACATTTTGATTTGAATAAGGACATTAGTAGTGTTACCATAACAACTATTTCCCTCTTTTCTACATCTACTCTGAACAACAAATGTTGATGTGAATTTCCTCACAGCACAGACTAGCGCCACCACAGTTAACCTTTCCCTTGCAGCCTCGAGTAACATACATCACCGTCACAGAGAACACGTACAGCATTGACGACTGGTATATATGGTTTGTCATTGCTCTGGGGACCGTGCTACTGCTTGGTTTACTCTCATACCTGCTGTATCACCTCTGTGGGAAGCTCTACAAGGCTCTTAAGCACAGTGACTGCTCCTGCTGCGAACCCAGGCCAAAGGAAGACCAGGAAGTACTGTGAGTATTAACAGAAATACTACATCTCCCAGTAGGCAAAGCTGGTTGAAATGATGTTGTTGATGTCCTTTTAACCAGGTTTGCCTGCTGAGCCAAGCTGTGGGGGAATCGTTACATGGCCGTGGGGAGGAATCGTTACATGGCCGGGGGGGAATCGTTACATGGCCGCGGGGGAATCGTTACATGGCCGCGGGGGAATCGTTACATGGCCGCGGGGGAATCGTTACATGGCCGGGGGGAATCGTTACATGGCCGCGGGGGGGGGGGAATCGTTACATGGCCGCGGGGGGGGGAATCGTTACATGGCCGTGGGGGAATCGTTACATGGCCGTGGGGGGGATCGTTACATGGCCCTGGGGGAATCGTTACATGGCCGTGGGGGAATCGTTACATGGCCGCAGGGGAATCGTTACATGGCCGTGGGGGGGGGTCGTTACATTGTTGATAACAGAAATGTATATTTCATGTATTACTAATGATATATTTTATTTTTTCTGTCACATAGGATCCCAGAACCAACACCTCCAAAGAGGGAAATATTAATGGTAAGAGTTTACCTACAGTCTGTTAAAGTGCCACTGTGTTCTAGGACCTCTATTCAATTGTTGGTGACTGTCCTCTCTATATACACGCTCTCTCTATTCCAGGAAGTGATCAAGATCAACACTGTATTTGATGGAGAGGAAGTTGATCCTGGTAAGTTTCTCTCATTTCCTGTTATCTGTTCTGAGATTATATAAAACCTATATCATTTTTATATATATATATATATATATATATTTTTTTTTTTTTACATTTTTCAGTCACAGGGAGGGTGTACGAGTACAACAGTAAGTCTGGAGCCAGACGCTGGAAGGACGTTACCACTGTGTCTGAGTCTGTCCCTATGATACAGCCAGAGAGCAGCAGCATGGTCATTCTGCCCAATCACAGGCTAGGAGTGGGAGGGCTAGCACTGGCCAATCAAAAATGAGGAGTGAGGGAGTAGGCAGGGCCACAGAGGATAGAGGATCTCCCTGGTCCAGTCAGAGCAGACAAACGTCTGGGCAGTCTGCAAGGTCTGCTTGGTTTGCTCTTTCAGAAGGAGGCGTAAAATTAGATATGGTACCCATGACAACTAGGGGAAGGCCCAACATGTCTGAAGTCTGAGTCCTCACTGACATATAATACACTACTTGTGTGTTTAGAAATCTTTCAAATCATTATAGTCAAGCATAGGATTTTTGATTTGGGAAAAATGTTTAGCCTTTACAACTGTTGTGTAAACGTTTGTGAAGATAATGTACGTGCAGAGATACTCAAATACGTTGTACATTAGTGCAAGCTGGGGTCATAAAATGACCTGGTAACAGCTTTGTAAATCAAAATAACAGACAAATAAATATAACCTGTCAACGCTGATCTAGATTAAAACTGCTCTGGCGTTGCTATGTTACACAGACCGTTGCCGTCATTCACCAATGTCGAGTGTAAACAACTGTCCTACTGAAGATACACTAATCCTGCCACCCTTCTTTCTTTCTTTTTCCATAACTGTGTCTTTTGGTCTGTTTTGAAATGCTCAGAGAGAAAATATATATAATCACACAGGAAATAATCAAATAACATTTTCATAATTGCAAAGAAAGTTGCTATAATCTACTTTTTCAATGTTAAAAGACCGGTCCTCCACAGGCCATCAACTAACAGTTGGGCACTACAGTCAGACCCTACATCATTGGTCAGGCCCTTTTCACGATTGGAAGTTCTCAGCAGTCATACGAATGGCACAGTTGTTCTTCAGATACTCCTGGGAAGAGAAGCATCCGTGATCATTTAATCGCAGGGATTAGACAAGCAAACAACACCTTCCACATTGCAGTCGACTTTGAAGTCAAGTCAAGACTGACTGATCTACAAATAAATCACCTTGTATCATAAATATCTACTCAATATTTTTTATTTTTTAGATTAGGTCAGTCACAATTTACCCATAATACATCATGATTTTGAAGCAGTTTAACCACCACCCTGTGACTGAGTACTGGGTTGCTGTGTGTGGTAGAGGGGAGATAACCTGGCCCCATATTTGTTTGCGCTGTCAGTAAATGACCATATGAGTTGATAAAACAGCACAAACACATCTGGAACCAGGCTAGAGGACAGAGCCTGTGACAAAGCAAAAAATGTTCACGTGGTTTAATTTATAGGCTGTTGAAATTGAGCATTTATAACATATGTGTTTGAGAGAAGTGATTTGACTGAATTCAACACACAGCCTGTCTCCTTACTACTGTAACCAGCTTGATGTGGCTCTATTATAGCCTAAAAAAGGAATTGAATCGGGGTCCAGTCTCAATTATCTTAAATATTCACAAGAATACACCAAAGACGTCACAGACTTCATCAAGGCAATTCATTGTCTGGGATTGTCCTGAGAGAGATACAAACACAATAATAATATCTAATACATTCAGTATTGTACATGAAAGAATATTCCAAGTGACCAAAGATTCCAAGTGACCAAAGATTCCAAGTGACCAAAGATTCCAAGTGACCAAAGATTCCAAATGACCAAAGATTCCAAGTGACCAAAGATTCCAAATGACCAAAGATTCCAAGTGACCAAAGATTCCAAGTGACCAAAGATTCCAAATGACCAAAGATTCCAAGTGACCAAAGATTCCAAGTGACCAAAGATTCCAAGTGACCAAAGATTCCAAGTGACCAAAGATTCCAAGTGACCAAAGATTCCAAATGACCAAAGATTCCAAGTGACCAAAGATTCCAAGTGACCAAAGATTCCAAGTGACCAAAGCATATTATATGTCAGTGGATGGACAGAAAGCAACATTGTGATTAAAAAGCTAAAGGTTGAAGGAAACAGATACAGTAATATAATAATAACTGTTTACAGACACAAAACAAAAAGTTAATGTGACAAGAGCAACTCAGAGGAAGTAAAAAAAAAAAAGTTTGTCCCTGCAAGGGCACCATACCACCTCTCCTCTGCGGGCACTGTTGCTGATGAGGGCATCAGTGAATGGCGAAGGGGGGCTCATATAAGGTCTGTGCTCAATCCCTAGGCTCTAGTGCAGGGCAGTCTGTCCATGTCGTGCCATGGGGTCTCTTTATCGGGGACCCAGGTGTTGCCCACCCACAGAACCACGTTCAGGGAACCACAGATCTGAGAGAGAGAGAGAGAGAGAGAGAGAGAGAGAGAGAGAGGACTGTTAGGCTTTTTCTCAATTTCTTAGAAATCTGTCCTCTCCTTGGCTCTGCCTCCATCTGCACTGACCCGGAAAAGATTGACATGTGAAAACATTATGGTGGAAGCTCATCATTAGGCTGGTTTTCACTCGATCAGTTTATTTTTTAGATCAGTGGGGAAATAGAGAGAAAAAAAAACATGGACTGAGAAAATACATTATCTCACCACAGACATGTTGAGATCATGCCCTGTCCTCGGCACTGTGCCAGGGTACACTCTGTAGACCCCTGGCCCATGATGACGCACTCTTCAACCACAGGATGGCAAAGAGCACGATCACCACAATGTTCTGCCAGAATGGAAGGAAGGAGACACACACACACACAAGGAGCGGCTGGGGGATGACAACATGTGAGAGTCAGGGTCCCTCTAGTGGCCTGGAGCCAGCCCTGGTCTGCTGTTTATGTGTCTTAGTGAATAGATACTCAGAAAGCTTAACCATCAGCTGACCATGCAGTAGCCTGATTCCAATATGTATTACCAGTGTGACAACTCTATGCACACAATGACTAGTACTATCTAGTGTGGTTGACTCACCTACCTTAGTAAAATGCACTGACTATAAGTCTCTCTGGATACGTTTCTTCTAAATGACCACAATGTAAATGTATTAACGTGATGCTATTATTCACTGTTTCGTCCCAGAGTGGTGTGTTCATGTAACTCACATAGACCAGCAGTCCCCATACGGTACAGTCCCCATACAGTACAGTTACAGTACAGTCCCCATACGGTACAGTTACAGTACAGTCCCCATACAGTACAGTCCCCATACAGTACAGTCCCCATACAGTACAGTCCTCATACGGTACAGTCCCCATACGGTACAGTACAGTCCCCATACGGTACAGTACAGTCCTCATACAGTACAGTCCCCATACGGTACAGTCACAGTACAGTCCTCATACGGTACAGTTACAGTACAGTCCCCATACAGTACGGTCCCCATACAGTACAGTACAGTCCTCATACGGACAGTTACAGTACAGTCCCCATACAGTACAGTTACAGTACAGTCCCCATACAGTACAGTCCCCATACGGTACAGTCCCCATACGGTACAGTCCCCATACAGTACAGTCCCCATACAGTACAGTCCTCATACGGTACAGTCCCCATACAGTACAGTCCCCATACGGTACAGTTACAGTACAGTCCCCATACGGTACAGTTACAGTACAGTCCCCATACGGTACAGTCCCCATACAGTACAGTTACAGTACAGTCCCCATACGGTACAGTCCTCATACGGTACAGTTACAGTACAGTCCCCATACAGTACAGTCCCCATACAGTACAGTCCCCATACGGTACAGTCCCCATACAGTACAGTTACAGTACAGTCCCCATACGGTACAGTTACAGTACAGTCCCCATACAGTACAGTTACGGTACAGTCCCCATACGGTACAGTTACAGTACAGTCCCCATACGGTACAGTTACAGTACAGTCCCCATACGGTACAGTCCCCATACGGTACAGTTACAGTACAGTCCCCATACGGTACGGTCCCCATACGGTACAGTTACAGTACAGTCCTCATACAGTACAGTCCCCATACGGTACAGTCCCCATACGGTACAGTTACAGTACAGTCCTCATACAGTACAGTCCCCATACGGTACAGTCCCCATACGGTACAGTTACAGTACAGTCCTCATACGGTACAGTCCCCATACGGTACAGTTACAGTACAGTCCTCATACAGTACAGTTACAGTACAGTCCTCATACGGTACAGTCCTCATACGGTACAGTCCCCATACGGTACAGTTACAGTACAGTCCTCATACAGTACAGTTACAGTACAGTCCTCATACGGTACAGTCCCCATACGGTACAGTTACAGTACAGTCCCCATACAGTACAGTTACAGTACAGTCCCCATACGGTACAGTTACAGTACAGTCCCCATACAGTACAGTCCCCATACGGTACAGTCCCCATACGGTACAGTCCCCATACAGTACAGTCCCCATACGGTACAGTACAGTCCCCATACAGTACAGTCCCCATACAGTACAGTCCCCATACGGTACAGTACAGTCCCCATACAGTCCCCATACGGTACAGTCCCCATACAGTACAGTTACAGTACAGTCCCCATACGGTACAGTTACAGTACAGTCCTCATACAGTACAGTCCCCATACGGTACAGTTACAGTACAGTCCTCATACGGTACAGTCCCCATACGGTACAGTCCCCATACAGTACAGGTACAGTCCCCATACGGTACAGTTACAGTACAGTCCCCATACAGTACAGTCCCCATACAGTACAGTTACGGTACAGTCCCCATACAGTACAGTTACAGTACAGTCCCCATACGGTACAGTTACAGTACAGTCCCCATACGGTACAGTCCCCATACGGTACAGTTACAGTACAGTCCCCATACGGTACAGTTACAGTACAGTCCTCATACAGTACAGTCCCCATACGGTACAGTCCCCATACGGTACAGTTACAGTACAGTCCTCATACGGTACAGTCCCCATACGGTACAGTACAGTCCCCATACGGTACAGTTACAGTACAGTCCCCATACAGTACAGTCCTCATACAGTACAGTTACAGTACAGTCCCCATACAGTACAGTTACAGTACAGTCCCCATACGGTACAGTTACAGTACAGTCCCCATACAGTACAGTCCCCATACAGTACAGTCCCCATACGGTACAGTCCCCATACAGTACAGTCCCCATACGGTACAGTACAGTCCCCATACAGTACAGTTACAGTACAGTCCCCATACGGTACAGTCCCCATACAGTACAGTCCCCATACGGTACAGTACAGTCCCCATACAGTACAGTTACAGTACAGTCCCCATACAGTACAGTCCTCATACGGTACAGTTACAGTACAGTCCCCATACGGTACAGTCCCCATACAGTACAGTTACAGTACAGTCCCCATACAGTACAGTTACAGTACAGTCCCCATACGGTACGGTCCCCATACAGTACAGTACAGTCCCCATACAGTACAGTCCCCATACGGTACAGTCCTCATACAGTACAGTCCCCATACGGTACAGTACAGTCCCCATACGGTACAGTCCTCATACAGTACAGTCCCCATACAGTACAGTTACAGTACAGTCCCCATACGGTACAGTTACAGTACAGTCCCCATACGGTACAGTCCTCATACGGTACAGTCCTCATACAGTACAGTCCCCATACGGTACATGAAGGCCATGATGGTGATGCTCACAATGAACTCAGCTGAGAAGGCAAAGGCCCCCAATCAGGTGAGTCTCTGGTATAGTACAATTACACCAGTAGCACCTTAACCAGGGGGGGAACAGGACAGGTGACAATAGAATAGAAGTTATTCAAATGCACAATCATTACTGGAAAACTAAAACAAATCTATACAAATACATTAGAGGACATTAACAGTATTGTTCAAACAAGCCTACAGCAGGTTGAGACTAAGCATTTACCAAAGGAATTTGGTCTAAACCCATTAACCTGATGAGCTTGGTCCCAGATCTGTTTATGACGTCTTTCCAGCTCCTCTTTATTGTGCAAGTTGGCAAGACAGCACAAACTATGGTGAGGCTATACTAGCTACAATCTGTCAGGGATATTAATATAACACACAGATATGCTATTTGCTACCCTCTGTCAGGGACATTAATAGAACATACAGACAGGCTACTAGCTACCCTCTGTATACTAGAACATACAGATAGCTTTATCCCTTCAGGTATATAACCTTAAATCAAAGTTTCTCTTGTTTTCTCCCCGCAAGAAATGGAGATTATTTCTTCCACAGTAACGTCAGCCACTACAGCTCCCAAAAGCCGTGGTTAAAACTTAAATTCAGATGACAAAACGTGAAAAACTCGGTTTGCTATTCAGTCAATATGATCGATAATAACAAATAAAATATTCTAAAGATTCCAAGAATTTGATGAAGACAATCGGTTCTATAATTAACAAGTTCAAAATCTACTCGAGGTTGGGGCATCATTACCCTTCCTGCTACTAGACCGAAACAAAGCCGCTACCTGCCAGCGCTAGTCAGTGTTGACCAAGTCCTCAGTAAGAAAAGCAGCTATTGGCTGTCTTTTTATTTATTTTTTGGCTGTCATAAAAGTCGCTGAATGACGTCATCGCCTAATTTGCATAATTTGCCATGTGCAGGTAATTGTGATGGACTCTGTAGGATAGAGGAATGACGTCGTGGGGAGAGACAAAAAGTGAGTTTTAAAAAACACCCTAAATATGTTTAGAACTACAAATGAACTTTCTTCTTTCGATTCTTGCTTTTTTATGTCACAATTCCAACCCTCCTCCTTTATCCGGGCTTGGGACCGGCAGAGTTACTTAGTTTTATTTATTTATTTCTTAATTTGGTTAGGTTTTTAACCTTATGGTCCACTTAGGAGCCTACTAAAAGTCACAGTAAAACATGAACATTTTTAACCATAACTTTTTAACATTTTTTTTTGTATACAATCTACATTAACAATCTAAATGGACCAAAAAGAGACAATAGAAAAATCTGTCAATGGCTATGTGAGAAAATGATGGTAACTAGTCTGGCCCTAGTTCAGGTTTCATTTTTTGTAAAAAAAAAAATGTAAACCAGGGCGGGATCAACCAGCGGCGGCTTCCCGCATGCGCGATTCATTTGCAGTCTGGACGCGGAGGGGTGAACATCTCCTGCTTTGACTGCAGCTGGGAAGGACTGCTGTGCGAGGACTGGGCCGCCTGTGAGTGCTTTGGGCTGGGGCCCACGGCCACACCCGCTGCTCGTTGAGAAGCGCAAGAACGATGCGTGCTTTCACGTCAGTCTCCAACAGTCTCCAATAACACCAGAAAAAGTTGCTAGATTTGTCGCTAGTCGCTTTTTTGACAAAGTCGCTAAATTGGCTACCCTGCTGCTAGTATATTCAAGTAACGTAACTTTATACCTGAAAAGAGTGAGCTGCAGCCCTCACAGACCGTTAGTTACTTTGAAGACCATGTGGCCTGTTACATTTGATGACACACACTATCCCCTTTTAAACTGGCTCATTTAAATCTAGATGGAAATGTCATTTTGTTGTTTATCCATAACATTTTAAATGAATCTGCCTGATGTTTTTTCTGGATCATTTTGTCCATCTTCAATGAACGGTTGTTTAGTTCTTACAAATTATTTTTGAGAATGTGAGAATATCCTGGACATATGGCTTCCTGAACACAGAAGCCTGCCTTCCCCGACTTCAAACCAGAGACAGAGACGATATGAAATGGGATTTCATAAAAGTAAAAATATACATAATAAAATCAAAAGATTCAAGTTTAATTCATCTCAATAAAATGTTATTTTTATATAATTTCTCACCCATACATGTACATGATCCTACATGTCGAAAATACATCGTTTCTTAGTTTATATATTTTTTATTGTTGTGCTAAGTCTCTCTCTCTCTCTCTCTCAGGACAATGTTGAATGTTGTTTATTATCATCCTTGGCGGTCAGTGCTGTACAGGGAGGTAGAAGGGATCCAGTCCTTTCTGCGTAGTGTGTTGGAACATGTACAGGCCTCAGTCTACAGACTCTTCCAGATCACAGTCCCTGATCTTAGCGTTGTCTCTGACCTCATCAAATGTATACGTCTTCAGTATCACTCCGTTTCTGAAAACGGTGTGAAGGAGATCCTGGGGAAAGAAGAGCGGGAGAAAACTTTCCCTTTAAAAATATATATATTTATCTAACCAAGCGAATCAGTTAATTAAGAACAAATTCGTATTTACAATGACAGCCTACTAGGGAACAGTGGGTTAACAGCCTTGTTCAGAGGGCAGAACAAATGATTCTGTTACTGGCCCAACGCTCTAACCACTATTGCTGCCCCAATATGACTTTTAAAACAACTCCATATTAGTCCCAATATTTATTTCTGTTCAAGCCTCAGAGAGTAATAAAAAGACTAATATCAATGGTTTTAGGACTACTACTTGTTTAAATTACTTACTGGACCGTTTTCCTCCAGGCTCCCCTTCCCTTCTTCCAGTGTCACAAAGTCTCCTGTTGGTGTTCTGTGGAGCGACAGACGACCTTTCTTTGATCTTTTGTTAGGGTCAGCAACAGGGTCCTTGAACACATTCAGCTGTAATCAAAAGAACATAAATACAACAGTGGTCACCAGATCACTTCCTGAGTCCAGATCGCTTCCTGAGTTCAGATCACTTTCTCAGTCCAGAGTCAAAATGCTAAGATCTACCTTTCAGATTTTTCTTCTATCTAGTCATGGTTTTAAAAGTTTACAAATTTCACAGTATTAAGTTTTCTGTAGGTTTCCTTTACGCCTGCTACGTTACTGCTGACACGGTCATCTGAGACATCCGATCTGTTGGGATTACATCATGTAGGTATCTGATCTGATCTGATCTGATCTGATCTGTCTGTCTGTCTGTCTGTCTGTCTGTCTGTCTGTCTGTCTGTCTGTCTGTCTGTCTGTCTGTCTGTGTGTCTGTCTGTCTGTCTGTCTGTCTGTCTGTCTGTCTGTCTGTCTGTCTGTCTGTCTGTCTGTCTGTCTGTCTGTCTGTCTGTCTGTCTGTCTGTCTGTCTGTCTGTCTGTCTGTCTGTCTGTCTTTCTTTCTTTCTTTCTTTCTTTCTTTCTTTCTTTCTTTCTTTCTTTCTTTCTTTCTTTCTTTCTTTCTTTCTTTCTTTCTTTCTTTCTTTCTTTCTTTCTTTCTTTCTTTCTTTCTTTCTTTCTTTCTTTCTTTCTTTCTTTCTTTCTTTCTTTCTTTCTTTCTTTCTTTCTTTCTTTCTGTCCCTCTCTCCCAAGCCAGGGTTTCTTCATCTCTCTCCCACTCTGACTATGTTTAGAATAATGCTTTGTAACTACCTTAATTTTACAACGTGAATGATATTTTATTAAATACACTTGTATATAGAATTCCATTCTTATGACCATTCATTGACCTTAGTCAGCTAAATGTATTAATACATGATTTAAGGCTAGTGTTCTTGCATGTTGCTATTTATCTTATGGAGTCAGATCGTTCATATTGATAGTCTAATTGCTTAGTGTTTATTACAGATCGCCATGTGATGTATATATAACATGCTTCCATATAAGATATTGCCCACTACAATAGTAATAATTATTTGCCTACCTCCTCATGCCTTTTGCACACAATGTATATAGGCTCTCTTTTTTTTTTCTACTGTGTTATTGACTTGTTAATTGTTTACTCCATGTGTAACTCTGTGTTGTCTGTTCACACTGCTATGCTTTATCTTGGCCAGGTCGCAATTGTAATCTCAACTAGCCTACCTGGTTAAATAAAGGTGAAATAAAATAAAAAATAAAAAAATGAATTACAGTGTTATTACACAGGGATTAGAGCAGCTTTATATGAAGTATTAACAAAGACTTGGGCTCTTTCCCAATTAATCTTTCCACTCCTCTCCTACCCTCTCATAGCTTCCTCGAAAAAGTATTGGATGAGAAGGACCGAGGGGAAGGACCCTGGATCCTCTCCTCCAATGCTTTTTCGGAAGGAAGCAAGGAGAGAGGAAACAAGGAATTGAGAACAGATGAACTGAGAAAGAGACATAAATTCACAACAATGTCCTCTCATGAAAATGACTGGATGTTCACTGACTCACCCCCAGTCCGTTGGTCACCACAAAGCTACACTTGAAGCAGCAGCTGAGCAGGTCCCGGGTCAGTTTTTGGAGTAGGGCACCGCCCGACCCAAAGCCCACGTTCTCTATACTCCACCTGTGTTTCTTCATCCCCGCCACGATCTGAAAACACGACAGAACACCCGAGGGGTGAGTTCCAAGGTCATTTTACTGAACCAAGCCTTACTAATGCTGTTAATTTAAAAGCAGTGAGACTGGTTACAATGAGACTGGTTGCAATGAGACTGGTTACAAAGACTGGTTACAATGAGACTGGTTACAATGAGACTGGTTACAATGAGACTGGTTACAATGAGACTGGTTACAATGAGACTGGTTGCAATGAGACTGGTTACAATGAGACTGGTTGCAATGAGACTGGTTGCAATGAGACTGGTTGCAATGAGACTGGTTACAATGAGACTGGTTGCAATGAGACTGGTTGCAATGAGACTGGTTGCAATGAGACTGGTTACAATGAGACTGGTTACAATGAGACTGGTTGCAATGAGACTGGTTACAATGAGACTGGTTGCAATGAGACTGGTTGCAATGAGACTGGTTGCAATGAGACTGTTTACAATGAGACTGTTTACAATGAGACTGGTTACAATCTCAATGAGACTGGTTACAATGAGACTGGTTACAATGAGACTGGTTACAATGAGACTGGTTGCAATGAGACTGGTTACAATGAGACTGGTTACAATGAGACTGGTTGCAATGAGACTGGTTACAATGAGACTGGTTACAATGAGACTGGTTACAATGAGACTGGTTACAATGAGACTGGTTACAATGAGACCTTGGAACAACAGGTAGGATTGGACACCACTGGGTAAGAAGTTAAGAAGGTAGGAGGCTCAGGTAGGCGGGTGAGTACAGTGAACCTACCTCCTGCAGAGTGTTGATGTCCACACCATCGCCCTGGATGACTCGGATGTAAGGGGGTAGCACCTTGTATCCTTTGCTGTTCTCTGTGGTGCAGAACTTCCTCCCCAAAATCTCCAACACCTTGGAATCGGCAAGACGGTGGTAGACATGTTCACAGTCCTACTCTCTCTTTTAAAGATTTGAATGTATTTATAATGAGCTGTAGTCAGAAGACTAAAACATCATACTGGTCCTACACAGTGTCAGTGATACTGCCAGTGAGACTCATCCCCTTTCTCTATTAGAACCAGGGGGAAAAAACGAGGCCAAAAAGTGCACTAAACAGAACCATGACCGGTGGTTCATCAATGGGGCGGCAGGGTAGCCTAGTGGTTAGAGCGTTGGACTAGTAACTGGAAGGTTGTAATTTCAAACCCCCGAGCTGACAAGGTACAAATCTGCCGTTCTGCCCCTGAACAGGCAGTTAACCCACTGTTCCTAGGCCGTCATTGAAAATAAGAATTTGTTCTTAACTGACTTGCCTAGTGACATAAAAAAATTAAAATGGTTTCCACTACCAATGGACTGTTGTAAAACTACTAACACTAGGTGATGATTTATCTATCCTTCTTTACCTTGAGGACAGTATCTAATGGGTCTCCTGAGTCTGGCCTGATGACCAAGGGTGCGTCAGCGCTGCGGGACTCGATGAGGCTCCTGAGGTCCTCTCCCCATATCTTCTCACAGGCGTTGTAGATATCATAGCTGTCGCTGACGATGGACACGGGCACGTTGGGGAACTGCCTCACAATGTGCTCAAAGGCATCTCTCTCGTGGTCCTTACCCCAGGCGGTGATGGTGCTGGTAATAATATATTTATTCGTAGGTAAGCAATACAGTATATTTGGTAGAGCAAGAAATCACAAAAACCAAAGCATGACTTAAATGGGTTTGAGATAAACACAGAGGAACAGTAGTACAATACAAAACCCAGAAGAGGGAGCTAGATATCGTGCTTTGAAAATGATAGTGAGAGTAGACGAGTTCTCTGGAATTAATTAAAAAGTTAAACTGACTTGTTGATGGCCATGTACATACAAAATCAGTCAATTTTCTACTGTGTGAATCTGTGCTAAATGTGCTCTACCCGCCGTGTCTACCTGTGTGTCTGTGTTACCTGTGCTCTGCGGCTGGCACAGAGAAGCCGGGCACAGGGTCTTTGGTGCCGTAGTACTTCTTAATGACACAGATACCAGCCACCGTGTCTGTGCCTTTAAAGTTCACCAGGTGGGCAGATGCTCCGATGCCAGCAGTCTGAAACCAGACAAAAACCATCACGTGACGGGAACAACTAAATAGTACGGCTGTGTACTAGTGGTGTATGTGTAGAAGATGAGAAACTGAACAGGTTTTTTGATTACAAAGGGCGTGTTTGTCAAGTGTGCTTAGAGTGCGCTCTGGGTGTTTGTAAACTCAGAGTGATTGTCAGATTGTCCGTTCGTACATTCAGAGCGTTTTGCTCTCAGAGCGTTCAGAGCCACACTGGACGCTTTGGTCGAGGAGTAGGGCTGATCCGAGCGTTCTGACCTCACAACGGCAGTCAAGCACCCAAGCTAACCGGCTAATGTTGGCTAGCTTTCTAGCTACTTCCAGACACATAATGAGAGAACACCTCACTCTGACCATTTTACTCTCCCTAGCAGAGCTGGTTGGGCTGTTTTCATGTTGTCTAGTGCGTTGGTGACTGTAACTGTGCTGCTGGCAACAATTTAATTATTAATTTAATTTAATAAGGTTTTTGACATATAACACCGGTCATATTCAATGTTGCACATTCAAAAATGTATCTGTTATTTTGGGGTGGCAGGTATCCTAGTGGTTAGAGCGTTGGGCCAGTAACCGAAAGGTTGCTGGATCGAATCCCCGTGCTGACAATCTGTTGTAAAAATCTGTCGTTCTGCCCCTGAACAAGGCAATTAACCCACTGTTCCCCAGTCATTGTAAGTAAGAATTTGTTCTTAACTGACTTGCCTAGTTAAATAAAGGTTATATTTAAAATAAAATACAATTCTGCGATCTGAAATGGGAGTAGATAGTGAGAGGGTATTTATGAACGTACCCAAAGAGTTGTTGAGAAGAGGAAGGTTTCCTAAACTGGGTCCCGGGGCCCCCCTTAGGTTAACTTTTTGTTTTGTTTTTTGTTGTCCAAACACTACACAGCTGATTAAAATAATCAAAGCCCAGGTCTAAGTTTGTGAAACCTTGGCATAGAGTAGTGTTTCTCAAACTTTTACTCTGGGACCCCGAGACATTTTACCATTTTTGTTTTAGCAATGAAATTATCCCACCTGACGTACCTAGTCAAGAGCTTGATGAATAGATCAAATACATGGACAGGTTTGGGAACGGGCCTTTGTTTGACCCCAGGTTGACCTGTTGCACTAAGCAACATGTATGTCCACAGTATGATGTATGATGAATCCGACACTATTATCATAATTATCGTCCATTACAGTAAGTACCTCTTGAGATGAGACTCCCCTGTAGCCAAAGTCATGCAGCTTATACTCCAGTTTGTCCTGGTTCCCTGATGTCTCCATTAGATACCTGGCTAGGATCTTCTTCTGCTCTCTGGAGTTAGTAGCTACTGTGATGGGGTACCAGATCTGCACCAGGATTGTCTGTTAGGAAGAAGAAGAGAGGAGGTTAGCGGTGTAAAGGGTCTGGTAGAGAAGGAGAAGAAGAGAGGAGGTTAGTGGTGTAAACGATCTGGTAGAGAAGGAGAAGAAGAGAGGAGGTTAGTGGTGTAAACGATCTGGTAGAGAAGGAGAAGAAGAGAGGAGGTTAGTGGCTTCTGTGATGGGCTACCAGATCTGTACCAGTATGGTCTGAGAGAGGAAGTGAGGAAAGCGTTAGTGATGCTGGGGAAAGTAGTCTCTTTAGTACATCATGGACATGAATCAGCGCTACCTACTATACAACAAGTATAGATAAATACAAAGCAAGCACTTACCGGTGGACCATACTTGCGAACATAAGCAAGAATTTAAAATTAAACAAGTTCACACGCACAAAATGCATATCGACAATAGTCAATTTATTTGCATGTGACATAAACTGACATTTTAGCTGGTCCCATCAGATAAAATGGCACGGTAGGCCTTTGCTAACCTCACCGGCTGGCAGTGATTACATCCTGACACAACTTCTGCAGCCAATTAAAATCATAGAACATGTCCAACTAATTCTAACACTCGTTCATGGAAGCGTCCTTAACATGCCTCAGTCCAACAGCACGTTCTGATCATCAAAGCAACGAGGCTAATCACGTGTATTTGACTGACTGGTCAAATTGTTCCCTTTGTGAAGTTCATAGACCATGTAATTGTCACAGATTGTGGCAAGGGTTCGAATCTCAGATGAGCCCCCCCCCCCTCCCCCCCACTCTTTGAAATGTAGAAATGTGTGTGTTGGAAAGGGACGTAGCCTACAGCCAACAGCTTGAAAATTAAAAAGGGATTGAATTACATCCTTGCACACAAACACACTGCGGATGTTGCCTGTTATCCATGGCTTCTGGTTGGAGTATGTACGTGTGGTCACTGTGGGGACGACGTCATCGATGCACTTATTGATGAAGCCTATGACTGATGTGGTGTACTCCTCAATGCCATCAGAGGAATCCCGGAACATATTCCAGTCTGTGATAAACAGTCCTGTAGTTTAGCATCTGCTTCCTCTGACCACTTTGTGTTATTGATCTGGTCACTGGTGCTTCCTGCTTCAAGTAGCCTAGTAAATGATGCATCAGTGCAATATTGCCACACAACATTTTGTTACAGACCCAATGGTAAACCTTGAATTTGTAGGTTACAAATATTTTAAGAAATGCCATTGGTTGGTGGATTGAAAATCCATTATCTTTGATAGGCTGAAGCAGATGTTGTGCCAGGATGTAATCACTGTCACTTGGTGAGGGTTACATGCAAGTGAATCGTCTATTTTAATTGGTGGATATTTTAAATGCGTGCTTATGTTTGAAGTATGGCCC
Source organism: Oncorhynchus kisutch (assembly GCF_002021735.2). Lineage (NCBI taxonomy): Eukaryota > Metazoa > Chordata > Actinopteri > Salmoniformes > Salmonidae > Oncorhynchus > Oncorhynchus kisutch. The sequence continues at coordinate 50,316,363 of NC_034195.2, forward strand.
CAGGCTCTTTTAGAAACCATGCATCTTATCGTTGTTGTTATTAAGGAGCCTCTGCCCTGACACTTTCTACCACGAGCAAGATATAAATAGACAACAATGCGCAAAGCATCTGTTCAAATGACGTTTGTATCCTAAGGACATGTGGCAGATATAATAACAGTGATGAGGCATGACTCAACGATGCTATGGTAATGTCATAGTGAAAAAGGGGGTTTAGGCACTGACTAGAGGCCTGATCCCAGATCTGTTTACGCCCTCTTGCCAACTCCTATGGTCACTGTCGCATGAGGAGTTGGACAGCAAAGATAGATCTGAGACCAGCCATATAAAATTCAATTCAAGGGGCTTTAACGGCATGGGAAACATATGTTAACATTACCAAAGCAAGTGAAGTAGATAATAAACAGAAGTGAAATTAACAATCAAACATTTCTAACTAACCTCTACCCAGTTGGTGAGCCAGTAGCATTCTGGGTCAGTACTCTCCACGGTGAAGAGGACATTACCTCTGGGGATCACACTACCTTCGGGAACAGCCTTGATTTCAATGGGCAGGTGGCCGTCATACTTCTGAAACACAAAAACTCAGGGATCCGTACTGTAGCATGATTAGACCACAGAATAATAAGATGGTTTTGGGTTATGATAGAGTACGAACAGAGTCCTTCAAAAAAAAAAATATGGAAATCTAAACTATTAACAAAAAATATTACATGTAGCTCCATTAACATGAACTAAAATATTATATGTATCTCCATTAACATGAACAAAAATATTACATGTAGCTCCATTAACATGAACAAAAATATTACATGTAGCTCCATTAACATGAACAAAAATATTACATGTAGCTCCACTAACATGAACAAAAATATTACATGTAGCTCCTTTAACATTAACAAAAATATTATATGTAGCTCCATTAACATGAACAAAAATATTACATGTAGCTCCATTAACATGAACAAAAATATTACATGTAGCTCCATTAACATGAACAAAAATATTACATGTAGCGCCACTAACATGAACAAAAATATTACATGTAGCTCCACTAACATGAACAAAAATATTACATGTAGCTCCACTAACATGAACAAAAATATTACATGTAGCTCCATTAACATGAACAAAAATATTACATGTAGCTCCATTAACATGAACAAAAATATTACATGTAGCTACACTAACGTGAACAAAAAAATTACATGTAGCTCCACTAACATGAACAAAAATATTACATGTAGCTCCTTTAAAATGCAATACACACAAAAAACCCTCTGCTGCCCTTATACCTCCAGTATGTACTCCCAGCCCTTTTCGTTGAACACATCATCCTGAAAGTGTTCGCGGTAAACTTCCTTTGCTTCTGTGATCTTCTGTGGAGTCACCACTTTCCCTGGGAAGGTGAGAGAGGACAGATATGGGAGGTCGACACATGAAGGATGTGGGAAAGATGGAAAACGTGGAATTGTGCGTGGAAGCTGGGACCCCCCCAAAAAATTGTAAGTTAATAATAAGACAGTATAAATTGTAAAAGCGATGTACTAGGTGTTGTACTAGGTGTTGTACTAGGTGTGTACTAGTGTTGTACTAGGTGTGTAGTAGTGGCGTTCTAGTTTCGTTCTAGTGGCATTCTAGTTTCGTTCTAGTGGTGTTCTAATGGCATTCTAGTGAAGTTCTAATGGCGTTCTAATGGCGTTCTAGTTTCGTTCTAATGGCGTTCTAGTGGCATTCTAGTGGTGTTCTAATGGCGTTCTAGTGGCGTTCTAGTTTTGTTCTAATGATCTAATGGCGTTCTAGTTTCGTTCTAGTGGTGTTCTAATGGCGTTCTAATGGCGTTCTAGTGGCGTTCTAGTTTTGTTCTAATGATCTAATGGCGTTCTAGTGGCGTTCTAGTTTCGTTCTAATGGCGTTCTAGTTTCGTTCTAGTTTTGTTCTAATGATCTAATGGCGTTCTAGTGGTGTTCTAATGGCGTTCTAGTGGCGTTCTAGTTTTGTTCTAATGATCTAATGGCGTTCTAGTTTCGTTCTAGTGGCGTTCTAGTGGCATTCTAATGGTGTTCTAGTGGTTTTCTAATGGCGTTGTAGTGACGTTCTAATGGCGTTCTAGTGGTGTTCTAGGTGCTGCTCTTTTTCATGGTCCTTCGAGCCAAATGGTCAATTTAGTAATAATAAAAATGATATTTGTCTTACCTTTCAGATACTTATGAAGGATATACTGAAGTCCATAAAATACAGTTTTATCATATTTCACTTTCTGAATCTTAGTGGATTCAGTTTTCTTTGCCCGACACTCGAAGTAGGAGTAAACCTTGGTGGTGTTGGGAGGGTACTGCTTGTAATGTGTGACCTGAAATTAGATTATACAAATACAGTTAATGACAATTATAAACGGGTGGTTGGAGCCCTGAAGGCTGATTGGCTGACAGACGTGGTATATTAGACCGTATACAACATATATGACAAAACACTACTCTAATTACGTGGTAACCAGTTTATAATAGCAATAAGGCATCTCTGGGGGTTTGTAGTATATGGCCAATATACCATGGCCAAGGGCTGTATCCAGGCACTCCACGTTGCGTCGTGCATAAGGACTAGCCCTTAGCCATGGTATTTTGTCCACATACCACACCCCCTCGGGCCACCCTGCAATCATGACGCAATATGCACCTACACATGCAGACCGTACTTGCTACAAAGTTGCAGAAAGATAAACCAACACCTACACATGCAGACCGTACTTGCTACAAAGTTACAGAAAGATAAACCAACACCTACACATGCAGACTGTACTTGCTACAAAGTTACAGAAAGATAAACCAACAACCACACGAACTGAAATAGGATACATTGTAAACACAGGTCCAAGGATGAAGAACGGGGCTCCCGAGTGGCACAGCGGTCTAAGACACTGCATCTCAGTGCTAGAGGCGTCATTGCAGTCCCTGGTTCGAATCCAGGCTACATCACATCCAGCTGTGTTTGAGAGTCCCATAGGGTAGCACACAATTGGCCGGGGTAGGCCGTCATTGTAAAGAATAATTTGTTCTTAACTGAATTGCCTAGTTAAATTAAATCGAACGACTGGGTTGCATCTCCAGTGATGAAAAGTATGATTTAGGTTATAAAAAATACAAAAATGTTTTCTTTGGTAACTGTGGTATAAGCGGGATGAACACCTCCGTTCTGTACATTACCTTGGAAATATGTACTCTGCAAAAGAACGAGGCGGACGTCGTCCGTTATTTCCAAGGTAATTTGACAATACTGAAACTTCATGGTCTCACACCCATTTAACATCAAGTGTCCCTAAAATCTACTTTACATTCTGTAGAAATGTACAGTCAGAAGAAGACATGCAGATATCTGTACAGGTGTATAATAAACAGGAAGCGGACAAGTCATATTTGCTACTGAGATTGTTTGGGGTCTTGTCATCAAAAATCTGCAGTTTCCAGAAAAATAACTTTACTGTTGGTTAAATAAACTGGTAAAGATGATGTTATGATATTTGTTTTATTAAATAACCCATCCCACTCTTCCTCTGCATGCTCTGTGTTCGTGACCTTTGATATCACTGGCACCAACTGTCCTATCCTTCTCTTCACCCTGATGAATTTAAACTCTAAATGTCACCCAGTTTACACCCGGTCTCTGACCTACTCTGCTCCTGCTCTGTGGGACCTGACTGAGTACTGTCAAAACAAACGCATTAAACAAACGCAAGACAGGAACTCAAAACTATTGACAACATGACCATTCTTGTTGGTGAAGTCTATGTGATAGAACAGATGTAGGATCTTAATTTGATCACCCAGTTGTTGCAGGAAATTTGGAAATTAAAACTTCTAGTGTATATTCAATGTTTAAAAAAAGTCTTCTAAAGGCTTGTAATTTCCACTTGAAAAATTCAGACTTGATTTGCCCTAATTAAAAATGTATCAACCCCTACTAAATTGTCCATTAACTATAATCCACACAAAAATTCACATTTCCTGTTGCTGCAGGATTATTTTCCTGCTGTGAGAAAATAATTAATATCAAACTGTCTGCGCGCTATTTTTAATATATGCAGCATAATGCCAAGGTAGTCAGAGGTGTTCTCTCCAAAACTGATTGTTTCTGACCAGCAGCTCCAAAAGCAACAGCATTTATTATAAATGAGGTGAACTGTGGAGACCATTGTGTTCACTTCTTAAAGGAGAAGTTTCCTTTTATACCATTTTTTGGGGGGTTTTCTTATAGAAAGGCCCAGACAACTTTTTTTGTGATTTGAAATGTTTTTAAGAAACTTACCCCAAACAGCAAATCACTTCCTCATCCTTGTTGTGTAGTGTGGGGACCCCACAAAAAAAAACATGCTCCAAAAACACCCAAATACGTCCTTCTAACAACGACAAGGTCTTTAGATGTTTTACACATGAAATTGTGTAATTCCGAACTTTATCCGCAACGTTATATTCCCTTTTGCCCAACACGTTTCCCCTATCCAGCTGTTCCATTCACAGTGTAGCCAGGTAACTGCCAAAATAACGGAAACAACTATATAAAGTGTCTTAACAGAACGTTGGGCCACCACAAGCCGCCAGAACAGCTTCAATGTACTTCCTGTGTGAAAGCACTCCATACTTTCAATATACTTTTGTATTCTTCATTTACTCAAGTGGTTCCTTTTATTTTGGCCGAACTATAAAAGAAGAATGGACGGAGAGAGGTAATCGCTCGTGTCTAAACAAAAATGGAATATAACGTTGCTGATCAAGTTGGGAAGGACAAAATGTCTGCATCGCAATTACTGAGAGCTTTGCTTTGTTCTAAAATGATGTTGGTTGTTTTTGGAGCCTTTTTTCATGTTTTTTTTGCGGCGGCTTCAATACTACACAATGAGGATGAGGCATTGATTTGCTGTCTGGACACGTCTCCTTTAATCCCGTCAAAAAAGTATAAGAGCTTCTTTCAGGAGTCACAGTAGTTTGAGTAGTTTATATTAATAAGTCTGTTGCCAAGCCAACTTCTATCTGACGGGCATCAATAAAAAGTGATTGTTTTGGAAATAAACTTCTCATTAAGGCACTCCCAGTTTGTAACGTCTGGCAGCTCTAAAACGGAACAACTCAACAGTGCTGTCAGCATATCAGGCCTTGAAATCCAAGGGCTGATTATATCCTTGTCCTCAAATGGCAACAAGTCTAAACGGATATTGAATAATAATGAAATATCTGAGCATATGGTTCATCAACTATAACAATTATAGCCAACATCAGGTCATCACGCCGATACCGATTATTGGAGGACCGAAAAAGCCGATTAATCGGCCGATTCTTTTAACATTTATTTGTAATAATGACAATTACAACAACACTGAATGAACACTTATTTTAACTTAATATAATACATAAATTAAATCAATTTAGCCTCAAATAAATAATGAAACATGTTCAATTTGGTTTAAATATTGCAAAAACAAAGTGTTGGAGAAGAAAGTAAAAGTGCAAGAAAGCTAACGTTTCAGTTCCTTGCTCAGAACATGAGAACATATGAAAGCTGGTGGTTCCTTTTAACATGAGTCTTCAATATTCCCAGGTAAGAAGTTTTAGGTTGTAGTTATTATAGGAATTATAGGACTATTTCTCTCTATACCATTTGTATTTCATATACCTTTGACTATTGGATGTTCTTAAAGGCACTTTAGTATTGCCAGTGTAACAGTATAGCTTCCATCCCTCTCCTCGCTCCTACCTGGGCTCGAACCAGGAACACAACAGCCACCCTCGAAGCAGCGTTACCCATGCAGAGCAAGGGGAACAACCACTCTAAGTCTCAGAGCGAGTGATGTTTAAAACACTATTAGCGCGCACCCCGCTAACTAGCTAGCCATTTCACATCGGTTACACCAGCCTAATCTTGGGAGTTGATAGGCTTGAAGTCATAAACAGCTGCTGGCAAACGCACGAAAGTGCTGTTTGAATGAATGGTTACGAGCCTGCTGGTGCCTACCACCACTCAGTCAGACTGCTCTATCAAATCATAGACTTAGTTATAACATGATAACACACAGAAATGCGAGCCTTTAGGTCATTAATATGGTCGAATCCGGAGACTATCATCTCTTAAACAAGACGTTTATTTTTCAGTGAAATACGGAACCGTTTTGTATTTTATCTAACGGATGGCATCCATAAGTCTAAATATTCCTGTTACATTGCACAACCTTCAATGTTATGTCTTAATAATGTAAAACTCTGGCAAATTAGGCAGCCCAAACTGTTGCACATACACTGACTCTGCGTGCAATGAACGCAAGACAAATGACACAATTTCACCTGGATTTCTTTTAGCTAAATATGCAGGTTTAAAAATATATACTTCTGTGTATTGATTTTAAGAAAGGCATTGATGTTTATGGTTAGGTACACATTGGAGCAACGATACCACATCGATTATATGCAACGCAGGACACGCTAGATAAACTAGTAATATCATCAACCATGTGTAGTTAACTAGTGATTACGATTGATTGATTGTTTTTTATAAGATAGGTTTAATGCTAGCTAGCAACTTACCTTGGCTTGCTGCATTCGCGTAACAGGCAGGCTCCTCGTGGAGTGCAATGTAATCAGGTGGTTAGAGCGTTGGACTAGTTAACTGTAAGGTTGCAAGATTGAATCCCCCGAGCTGACAAGGTAAAGATCTGTCGTTCTGCCCCTGAACGAGGCAGTTATTGAAAATAAGAATGTGTTCTTTAACTGACTTGCCTAGTTAAATAAAGGTGTAAAAAAATAAAATACAAAAATCAGTCAAATCGGTGTCCAAGAATACCGATTTCTGATTGTTATGAAAACTTGAAATCGGCCCCAATTACTCTGCCATTCCGATTAATCGGTCGACCTCTAATACCAATGTATCCCCATATCTATAAGCTATGTGGCTGGGTGTGGTTCCTGCTAGTACTGTGATTTATTACAAGGATACACTGTAACAAGGTGCATCTACAGCCAGATCCTTTTACTTTTAGTATTTATTTATTTTATTTTTTTACCTTTATTTAACTAGGCAAGTCAGTTAAGAACAAATTCTTATTTTCAATGACGGCCTAGGAACGGTGGGTTAACTGCCTGTTCAGGGGGCAGAACAATAGATTTGTACCTTGTCAGCTCGGGGATTTGAACAGTCCAACGCTCTAACCACTAGGCTACCCTGCCGCCCCAGTATGACATACAGTTGTGTAAAGTACTTCAGTAAAAATACTTTAAAGTACTACTTAAGTAGTTTTTGGGGGTATCTGTACTTTACTTTACTATTTATATTTTTGACAACTTTTACTTTTACTTCACTTTTTACTCCATACATTTTCCCCGATATCCAAAAGTATGCATTACATTTTGAATGCTTAGCAGGACGGGAAAATTGTCTAATTCACACACTTATCAAGAGAACATCCCTGATCGTCCCTACTGCCTCTGATCTGGAGGACTCACTAAACACATGATTCATTTGTAAATAATGTCTACGTGCCTGCCCCTAGCTATCCGTAAAAAAAGAAACATGTAAATGGTGCCGTCTGGTTTGCTTAATATAAGGAATTTGACATTATTTATACTTTTTCTTTTGATACTTAAGTATATTTTAGCAATAACATTTACTTTTGATAATTAAGTATATTTAAAACCAAATACTTATAGAATTTTACTCGAGTAGTAATTCACTGGGTGCCTTTCACTTTTACTTGAGTCATTTTCTATTAAGGTGTCTTTACCTTTACGTTCCACCACGGATGACATTAATTAAACGTACTACTTCCACTATGTTAAAAGACATGGCAAGAAAAACACTAAAGAATATATTTTTTAAAACACACAGATAAAATGTTGATCTGAGCTGGGTTCAATGACTTATTGCGGCTTGAAATTTCACTGTGTTTCACTGTAAACAGAAAGCTATAGGAATTACTTTCATTTTCATTTCTGATGAAGAGATACCATTATTTTAAACTTTCAATATAATGGGCTCTTATAATATTATTCAGACTTCAGGTGACCATAGAACTCAGATATAATACTGTAGCTATTGTAACGTAATAGCAAGAAATTGTATGTTTATCATAGACGATTTGGCTTAGCTGGCTGTTCTTGCATTATACCTTCAAATATATTACAATCAATTAGAACCACCACACACTTAAGACATAATTTCACGAAACATAGTCCTAGGTTCTGTCGCTAACTAGTGCGTAAACCCAGTGTATAATGTCACTCACCTTGTATGAATCCGTAGCCAGCAGGAAATTGAAGTCTCCGTGCTCCATGTTCCCCTCGTGATTGTAAAATCTGATTGCTGAAGGGCGGGGACACTAAGCCACGCGCTGTCGAATGTAAAGTACAAACAGAGATGAAGAGGCGAAGCGAGAGGGTTGACTCCGCCTAAAATCTGTCCGCTCGAAAATAAACATTAAGCATACCAAATGAGGAGCTATTGTATTGGGGGGCAATGAGATATAGTCGAATTTGGTCAAACTAAAAGTGGATTTCTAGTTTGATACGTGAGGCTTAATTTGATCGAATATAAACTCCATAACGCCTAGGTTTCGAATGTACTGAGTTGTGACCCGTTGTTCACATGCGTATCTGCCCTCTCATTGGCAAAACATTTCCCACCTGATCTCGTCTCCTCCCGCCTTCCTTTCGCCTTTGCAGATATGTGTTTCCATTGTTAGAGCGGTCCGTCGACCATCTTGTCAATATAATAGATACTCTTTGGTACAACATGGTACAAATACATGGAGGTAGACTATGTATTTAGGAATGTTGGGGACACACGTAACAAGGATTATTGCCTATTATCCAGGCTGGCCTCAGAGTCAAGATATTGTACTTATTGTGTCCCTTTGTTTTTCTCACATAATGCTAAGGACATACAGTGGCGACCCATCATTCAGGGCAGGTGGGGCAGAGCTATATATATATAGCACAGTAAGTGTATATATACACAGTAAGTGGTTCCTGTTTTGCATGATATTTTGACATTAATACGTGTCACATATCAGTTTGCAAACAATGTAAAAAAAGAAGAAGAAGAAATTGCATTAATAAATCTGCATACAAACTTAGTCTCTTTTTTGCTTTCTTGAGTAAGGCAGCTACAAAATGCAGGTGTTTCAGCCTAGCTCAGTGTTTTCTGTGTTGCTGGGGCAGCCAGCGGAAAATAAATCTTGTCATATGAAGTACTCATCGACTATTGGACATAAACATTACACAACAAGTTAGAAATCACATTCAACAATAGGTGGCTAACTGCAAGCATTGCAATGCAATCACTAGCCTGCTCTTCAGTGGAGTGGATGTGTGGTCCCAAGTCTGGGTTTAAGGGTCTCTTTTCCAAGCTTAAAAGGATAAACATTCAACATTTGCCATGATGTCAATCCAGCATGACTTCTGCCGTCCTCAAAACAACTGGAAACTCAGAACTGGAAAATCTGACTTCAGTGAGTTCAAGACAACTGGGAACTCAGAACTGGAAAATCTGACTTCAGTGAGTTCAAGACAACTGGGAACTCAGAACTGGAAAATCTGACTTCAGTGAGTTCAAGACAACTGGGAACTAGCGCCGACTGGGAAAATAAGTTTTGAACGGTCATCCAACTCGAAATTGCAAGTAGGGAACTCAGGCCTCTTTTCTTGGCTATGTTTTTTTTCCCCAAGTTCCCAGTTGTCTTGAAAACACCATAAATCCTGAGAATGACAGACTATGATGACAAAGTACAAAGTTTGATGACTAAATTTACCCACGATGGACCGCCGTGCAGCACAAGCAAAACATGGCGAGTCCAGAATGTAGTATGCCAGGGAGATATGTATACTGTAGCCAAGAAAGTAATACTAAGTGTATGTTGTGTAATAAGCTGTTAGTAGCCCATGTGCCTCACCCTAATAATTAGGTCCCTTTTCCGCTCTTAATTTCGACTACTGTTCTGACTTGGTGGTGCACATGTAGCCTATAGCCTGTTTTAAGGAAATGTAATCATCAAATATTGTAAGAGCTTTCATTGTCTGCTTATATGCCCCCTTTACTTATCCTGCAGTTCTGACTTGGTGTACAGGGAGAATACTGTAAGAACGGTCCAAGTTCTGAATTCTGTCGCTGTACATTTCAAAAAGTGCTGAACAAATAGTTATATTGACTACTGTACGGCCGTCTTAGCTCGCTCATTAAAGTGTTCATCGAAATTACGGATTGCCTCTCTTCCACTCGTTGTCCCATTCTGCCATAGTTTGTACATCTCAATTGTCAGTAGAAACCACATTTGTTTAAGCAAGTCAGCCATATCAGCTATGTTTTTTTAAAGGCAGTAAATGAGCCTGAATTAACTGTTTCGCGGCCAGACAAGGCTCTGCTGATAACCAGGAGTAGCAGTGGTAAGGTGTTGGGACTGATATGTTTGGACTGCTGTTGGGTCAGCTTTATGTAGTTATAACCGATGTGAAATAGCTAGCTAGTTAGCGGTGGTGCACGCTAATAACGAGGACCTGAGCCCTAGGACCATGCCTCAGGACTACCTGGCATGATGACTCCTTGCCGTCCCCAGTTCACCTGGCCGTGCTGCTGCTCCAGTTTCAATTGTCCTGCCTGTGGCTATGGAACCCTGACCTGTTCACCGGACGTGCTACCTGTCCCAGACCTGCTGTTTTCAACTCTCTAGAGACAGCAGGAGCGGTAGAGATACTCTTAATGATCGGCTATGAAAAGCCAAATGACATTTACTCCTGAGGTGCTGACTTGTTGCACCCTCGACAACTACTGTGATTATTATTATTTGACCGGTCATTTATGGTAATTTATGAACATTTGAACATCTTGGCCATGTTCTGTTATAATCTCCACCCGGCACAGCCAGAAGAGGACTGGCCACCCCTCATAGCCTGGTTCCTCCCTAGGTTTTGTCCTAGGTTTTGTCCTTTCTAGGGAGTTTTTCCTAGCCACCGTGCTTCTACACCTGCATTGCTTGCTGTTTGGGGTTTTAGGCTGAGTTTCTGTACAGCACTTTGAAATATTAGCTGATGTAAGAAGGGCTATATAAATAAATTGAATTTGATTTGATCAGTACAGGGAGCAAACAGAGACCAGGGCAGTACAGGGAGCAAACAGAGACCAGGGCAGTACAGGGAGCAAACAGAGACCAGGGTAGTACAGGGAGCAAACAGAGACCAGGGTAGTACAGGGAGCAAACAGAGACCAGGGCAGTACAGGGAGCAAACAGAGACCAGGGCAGTACAGGGAGCAAACAGAGACCAGGGCAGTACAGGGAGCAAACAGAGACCAGGGCAGTACAGGGAGCAAACAGAGACCAGGGCAGTACAGGGAGCAAACACTAGTGTAAACAAAGTAAAGAAGTAACAGTGGAAGTTACTGTATTTGAGCCCGTTAAGGGTGTCGAAGTGAGCTCAGGACAATATTTATTTGTAACTTTTATTTAACTTGGGGGAATAAATGCTGCGAGAACTTAAACCCTGTGACGTGCTTCAGTACATTTTCAGTGGTGGAAGAGACCCTCTTGGAGTTTCTGCAGTCTGTCTGGCGCAATAGTGCATTCTCCTGGCTGGTATTATAGGCCTTTGCGAGTGTTTTTCACTGAAACATCAGTGATGTAAACCTTTTCAATTGATCACTTGGTCATACTGATCATCATGTTTCTACAGAGAGAGCCCAGTTACAGAAGGAGACAGAAATGCTAATCACTTGGTCATACTGATCATCATGTTTCTACAGAGAGAGCCCAGTTACAGAAGGAGACAGAAATGCTAATCACTTGGTCATACTGATCATCATGTTTCTACAGAGAGAGCCCAGTTACAGAAGGAGACAGAAATGCTAATCACTTGGTCATACTGATCATCATGTTTCTACAGAGAGAGCCCAGTTACAGAAGGAGACAGAAATGCTAATCACTTGGTCATACTGATCATCATGTTTCTACAGAGAGAGCCCAGTTACAGAAGGAGACAGAAATGCTAATCACTTGGTCATACTGATCATCATGTTTCTACAGAGAGAGCCCAGTTACAGAAGGAGACAGAAATGCTAATCACTTGGTCATACTGATCATCATGTTTCTACAGAGAGAGCCCAGTTACAGAAGGAGACAGAAATGCTAATCACTTGGTCATACTGATCATCATGTTTCTACAGAGAGAGCCCAGTTACAGAAGGAGACAGAAATGCTAATCATGAAGATCAATGGTGAATCTATTTATGCTATTAGTTTTACTGCAAGTTAACCTGTCGAATGCAAATAAACATTAAGAAGCGTATTTTATTAGAGAGTAAACAATTACTTAACATCTAGGAATTTTAGACAAGATACACACACACACACACACACACACACACACACACACACACACACACACACACACACACACACACACACACACACACACACACACACACATTTACATTTCTGTCGAGTACGAAATCATTTTAGAAACACTGTCTACATCCACAGTTTCATTATCTTGCATTTTTTAACACACAAAGATATGCTACATAAATAAACTAACACAATACATTACTAATTTTAATTTCATTTAATTAGAAAATTAAGTTAAAAGCATACAGAACAAGTTGTACAGAGTATCAGTTAAATCAAGATCATCAGACATTAATTCCTGCCAATCATCAGCTGTACTCCCCCTCACAAACTACAGATATACCATTGAGCACATCCTGTCGGGCTGTAATCAATGCCTGGTATGGCAATTGCACCGTCTACAACCAAAGGGCTCTCCAGAGGGTGGTGTGGTCAGCCCAACGCATCACCAGCGGGCACACTGCCTGCTCGCCAGGACATCTACAGCACCTGTTGTCACAGGAAGGCCAAGAAGATCATCAAGGACCTCAGCCACCCAAGCCACACCCCGCTACCATCTAGAAGGCGGAGACAGCGCAGGTACATCAAAGCTGACACATAGAATATGTTTTCCAGTCTCGATCTCCAGGCCATCAGACTGTTAAATAGTCACCACTAGCCGGCCTCCGCCCAGTACCCTGCCCTGAACCTTAGTCACTGTTACTAGCGGCGACCACAGAGTACTCTAGACTGCTGCCCTATGTACATAGTCATTGAATACTGGTCCCTTTAATAATGTTTACATATGGGTTTAACCCACTTTATATGTATATACTGTATTCTAGGTCATGGCTCATCCACTATAACTACTGCTGTACTCCTTTTCTATTCAAATACTGGCTATACAAACCATTATATACATATAGGTGTGTTTTTCCAGGGCTACAACACAGGGCTACTACTGGAAGGATCAGGGTTGGGAACCACTGGTGTAGCACACAGACAGAGCAATAGCACAAAAAGCAACCAACCAAAGTACATAAAAACCTTTAGGTATGAGTCAGGATAGCAGGTCCTTGCATTGTCATCCAAGGCCTCACAACGCCAAGTCACTATATCCTTGAGACATTCTCTTCAAAGCGATGTCGTCAGTTTGTCTATTCCATGTCCCCCTTTTAAAAAAATCATTGATCTGGGATGTTCCGAAGCGGGAACCGTACCATTCGTGCCACGCCCCCCGCAGTCACACTTTTAATTCATCTTCGTCACCCAGCGGTAACAACTCTCTTCCAATGCCATCATACTGTTTTGCTGTTTCTCCATGTTGTTGAAGAATACACAGCTAACTCTTCATTGGCTTCTCGGGTACCCCCCCCCCCCCCCGAATGTCTTCAACATTCAACTGGATCCTCTTGGCGACGCCCACATATTGCTAGATTTCACTGGTCTGTCAAGCTCCATGGCAGTTGTTTGACTGGGTTTACCTGGTTCTACTCAACAAGCCTGAACGAACTGCCTGGTTCCTGTGTGACCACCTACAGGAACCAAACACCACCTGAATGAACCCCCAATAACACTCACAGCCATTTCTCAGACTCACAACACACACACACCACCATTTTCTACACACACTCTCTCACTCACACACACACACACACACCAAAATATATGTCATAACACGTGGTGAAAAGCAAGTAGTGGAATTCCACTGTCATAAAATGTCACACCGGGGGGCTGTTCTAGATAAACTACTTGGACCCTGGTGATGCTCCCACACTAAACGGGGCTGTAAGGAACCTGAACTGTTTCTTCACCGTACTCTCTCTGTAATATTTACACATCTCAAATCGTCCTGTTCGCTTAACTCAACGATGTGATTTGGTGATACACTGTATGCTCATTTGACATGACTGTACATGTATAGCCTACATTGTTTGCTAGCTTTTTCTTCCATAATGCTGTATAAAACAACGTGTACCTAGTTTGTGCTTCTTCAATAAATCATTGAACCATAGATCAAAGCCCTGTTGTTACTGATGTCAGACCTGCTCTCTCATGACTCTATTAGCTTAGCCCTAACTTTGAAATGTAAACTGGCCAAACTTTCAACAATGTCTGCTTCTGCAATCTGCTCCTCGTCTGTCCCCGTTGTTCAACTGCCTTCTTGTGCTCATTTGAAAATGCACAAAGCAGAAACAACCTTACCCACATTGCCCCACTACCCGACTACACACACTGCCCCAGTGCCCAACTACCCACATTTTCACTACCCACATTGCCCCACTCTTTTCTACCCACGCTGACCCACTGTTTTACTACCCACACTGCCAACTACCCACACTACCATACTACCCACACGGCCACTACCCACACTTCTCCACTACTCCTACTGCCCGCTACCCACACTGCCCACTGCCACACTGCCCCACTGCCCACACTACCCACACCACCCATGGCATGCCCTGCTGTCAGACCATGTGACATCATGATTCATCCTTTCACCCAGTATTGTGCAGACTATAGAGAAGATAATGTAGCCCACTGGCCCTGTATGTTCAGAATACAGCCAAATACAATAGACTATATTTGACTAAAATAGAGTAAAACAGTAGTACAGAATAATAATAAAATAAATTATTTCAATGTTTTTTGGCTTGAATGAGTGATGTTGTGGGAGTGGTAGCAGCTGATGAGCAGCAGTGCCTGTGTTGTGCTCCATGAGACTGTTCTGTTCCCTCGCTCTGCTCCATGCCTCACCTGAGCAGGAACACACATCCACAAGATATATTGGCCAGCCACAGAAGGGGGAGGGGTCTACAATAGGGTCCTGAGCCTGGCAAGCAGCACAGAGCAGAGGCACAGAGGTGGTGTTGATGGGGTGGTTGTTATGGTGGTGTTGATGGGGTGGTTGTTATGGTGGTGTTGATGGAGTGGTTGTTATGGTGGTATTGTTATGGTGGTGTTGATGGGGTGGTTGTTATGGTGGTGTTGATGGGGTGGTTGTTATGGTGGTGTTGATGGGGTGGTTGTTATGGTGGTGTTGATGGGGTGGTTGTGGTTGTGGTGATGTTGGTGTTGTGTAGACTGCTGTATAGTGAGGGTATCAGGGAGTAAGCCTACAGGAAAACACACAGGTGGGTTCTTTGTTAGTGTTTTCTTATAACTGTAATGTCTCGCGATCTGTTAATAAACAGGAAACAGAATACTCTCTCAAAACCCTCCAGTCTGAAATGCTCTAGTACTATTGTGTCCACATTGTATTACATTTTAAATCAAATTGTTGTTATACTGTGTCAAAACACATATATGTCTCCCTCCCTATGTTTTACACACCTAGAGTTGGTTGGTATCAAATGTTCTCACACTGATATTCCACTAATACCACATTCTTCCATCCAAATCTGCCGGGGAAAGACTGGATGGCTGCTGCCAACCACAAGGCCAGGAGGGCACAGTCAGTCACATCTGCCACAGTTTGGGAACACTGCCTTGCTGAGATTACAACAATACATCATGGTTTGAATTACATACAAACTATTGTTTGTTACTTGAATTCTACGTATGAAAATTGACTGTGTGAGGATGATGGTGGTGATGTTGATGGGGATGCTGGTGATGGTGGTGTTGATGGTTGGGATGGTGGTGTTGATTATGGTGATGATGGTGGTGTTGATGGTTGGGATGGTGGTGTTGATTATGGTGATGATGGTGGTGTTGATGGTTGGGATGGTGGTGTTGATTATGGTGATGATGGTAGGGATGGTGGTGTTGATGGTGATTATGGTGGTGTTGATGGTGGTTGGTGGTGTTGATGGTATTTATGGTGATGATGGTGTGGTTGATGGTGATTATGGTGGTGTTGATGGTATTTATGGTGTTGATGGTGGTTGGGATAGTGTTGATGGTTGGGGTGGTGTTGGTGATGATGATGTTGGTGTTGTGTAGACTGCTGTATAGTGAGGGTATCAGGGAGTAAGCCTACAGGAAAACACACAGGTGGGTTCTTTGTTAGTGTTTTCGTATAACTGTAATGTCTCGCGATCTGTTAATAAACAGGAAACAGAATACTCTCTCAAAACCCTCCAGTCTGAAATGCTCTAGTACTATTGTGTCCACATTGTATTACATTTTAAATCAAATTGTTGTTATACTGTGTCAAAACACATATATGTCTCCCTCCCTATGTTTTACACACCTAGAGTTGGTTGGTATCAAATGTTCTCACACTGATATTCCACTAATACCACATTCTTCCATCCAAATCTGCCGGGGAAAGACTGGATGGCTGCTGCCAACCACAAGGCCAGGAGGGCACAGTCAGTCACATCTGCAACAGTTTGGGAACACTGCCTTGCTGGGATTACAACAATACATTATGGTTTGAATTACATACAAACTATTGTTTGTTACTTGAATTCTACGTATGAAAATTGACTGTGTGAGGATGATGGTGGTGATGTTGATGGGGATGCTGGTGATGGTGGTGTTGATGGTTGGGATGGTGGTGTTGATTATGGTGATGATGGTGGTGTTGATGGTTGGGATGGTGGTGTTGATTATGGTGATGATGGTGGTGTTGATGGTTGGGATGGTGGTGTTGATTATGGTGATGATGGTGGTGTTGATGGTAGGGATGGTGGTGTTGATGGTGATTATGGTGGTGTTGATGGTGATTGGTGGTGTTGATGGTATTTATGGTGATGATGGTGTGGTTGATGGTGATTATGGTGGTGTTGATGGTATTTATGGTGATGGTGGTGTTGATTGTGGGGATGGTGATTATGGTGTTGATGGTGGTTGGGATAGTGTTGATGGTTGGGGTGGTGTTGGTGATGATGATGTTGGTGTTGTGTAGACTGCTGTATAGTGAGGGTATCAGGGAGTAAGCCTACAGGAAAACACACAGGTGGGTTCTTTTGTTAGTGTTTTCGTATAACTGTAATGTCTCGCGATCTGTTAATAAACAGGAAACAGAATACTCTCTCAAAACCCTCCAGTCTGAAATGCTCTAGTACTATTGTGTCCACATTGTATTACATTTTAAATCAAATTGTTGTTATACTGTGTCAAAACACATATATGTCTCCCTCCCTATGTTTTACACACCTAGAGTTGGTTGGTTGGTATCAAATGTTCTCACACTGATATTCCACTAATACCACATTCTTCCATCCAAATCTGCCGTGGAAAGACTGGATGGCTGCTGCCAACCACAAGGCCAGGAGGGCACAGTCAGTCACATCTGCAACAGTTTGGGAACACTGCCCTGCTGAGATTACAACAATACATCATGGTTTGAATTACATACAAACTATTGTTTGTTACTTGAATTCTACGTATGAAAATTGACTGTGTGAGGATGATGGTGGTGATGTTGATGGTGTGGTTGATGGTGGTGTTGATGGTGATGTTGATGGTTGTGGTGATGTTGATGGTGATGTTGATGGTTGTGGTGATGATGGTGGTGTTGATTATGGTGGTGATGGTGGTGTTGATGGTATTTATGGTGATGATGGTGGTGTTGATGGTGGTACGTATGAAAATGGACTGTGTGAGGATGATGGACACACACACAGAATGTATATTAAGAGGGAAAACTCCATGCATTTGTGTGACTGGTCCCAGATCTGTTTGTAGCATTTTACCAACCACTATCCACTATAGTCATTGGTGTGAAAAGGACCATAGGACTTGGCAAAAAAAGCACAAACAGATCTGGGACCAGGCTATTGGAGACAGATCTGGGACCAGGCTATTGGAGACAGATCTGGGACCAGGCTATTGGAGACAGATCTGGGACCAGGCTAGTCCTTTACAGCAAAGTGGCCACAGGTCCCTTAACGATCTCTAGTAAAAATGGGTCTGAGAGGGAAAGAAAAAAGCTGGTCCTCTGCTCAGCACAGAAACCTAGTCCCTTGACAATAACCCAGTCTGACTGATTTATTATGTTTCCTCCCTAAAGACAGAAAGGAAGTGGGTCAGAACAGGAAGTGCCAGTCTAATTGTACTCCATTTTTTTTATAGCTTTTAACTAGAATTATCTTTACATCATTTAACACATAGTTGGAAAATACACAGAATATAGGCCATTTACTGTAAAATGTGGCCATTTGTCCAGCTTGAATTTGAACCAATGACTGTAAACAGAACAGACTACAATAGAATAGCCTGAAGCAACTACCAGATACTTTATGCATAGTGCCATAATGGTATTCCTTATATATATATCTTTTTTAAAAATATATATATATATTTTATATATATATACAAATCTTACACATTTTTGCTATGTCCATCTCTGACTAGGCTATTATGTTTGGTTACATTAAATGAGTCAACGCTCACAACATGCCACTGCAGTTTTTGCCATCCTATGCATTGCTTCAGCTCGCTTCTCATACGCAATCCCTGGGTGGGTGGTTGCCATGGTTTCTCGGGTCACGTGCGTGGGTTTCCTGTAGCCAGTGAGAGCAGCAAAAGATGCCATTTTCATTCAACATACTGAAAGGATTCTCTACATTGCACGTGGATTATAAAACATTCACCGGGCAATTAAGCGTTTTTCATTTTTCGTTTAACTTTTTTCAGTCTCTTGTATTTATAATTAAATAGAATTCTTTCGTTATTTGGGAAGCACATTCATTATACATTTTATTTCGTATTTCTCATAGATTTGACATCAGGAATGAGTATAGAAATTCCTGAAGGATTGACGGAGCTGTTGCAGAGCTTTACCGTGGAAGTGTTACGGAATCAGCCGGGAGATTTGCTCGAGTTCGCGTTGCAGTATTTCACCCAACTGAAGGACAGTGAGACTACCGGGGCCGCGTTCGGCAATGACCAACATTCGGCTTCGCGACACAGTGGGAAAGCGGTCAATTTCATCGACGAAGCCATGCAGATCGATTCTGAAAATGGAGAGGAAGAGGAGAGTGACGAAGAGGAATTCATTGGTAAAGAATAATAACCATGTGTATATTATATTCTGCAGCCAATGGAATATTGGAATGGAATCCTACATTTGCAATATATTTGCCTCCTAGAGAGAATATATCCAGTGGTGTGTGATTAGCAATTGCTTGCCACATTCTAACACCATGGCATTTATTTTGTCTGGGCTGGTATTGCCCATATATGGTCATGCCATGGTGGCTGATTGATGTGCATACTAATGAACATACAGTATAGCTGTGTAGCCTTTGATCTCTAACCGACAGCGTATCCTGATTTCATTTGACATCATTAGGGCTATACAGTGCTTGTAGGCCAAGTTACTACAGAGGGAACAAGAGCCTATACAGTCCTCGTGATAAGAATCGCATAGGCCTTTACATTTCATATGCAACAGTATGTTATTGGCATTGTACAGCTCTGTAGGTCTGAAAGTAAAGCAGTTGGGGGTGGAGGAGTGTTTGTGACAGGTTTGCATGCCATTACTCTGTGGTTGTGGAGCCTGGCTGAAGAGGAAGTCTGGATGCCTGCTATATTAGGAGGATAGGCCACCCAGGGCTGCAATTTGCCTGGCTACCCAAACTCCTTCCTCTGGCCAAACGCTACGTCACGCCCACGGACGTTAGTTTCTTCTCCCCAATGAGGGGGTGCGACTAATCTCGCCTGGTCGCCCGTGTAGGTGTGTTTTGCACCGGCTGAAAGTTGATTGCATTCCATTTGGAACCAGGTTGCCTCCCGGGCGCGAACCAGGTGGTGTCCGGTTCTGTCCGTGTCAAAACAAAAGTGATGTAATTATGCACGTGTAGTAATGAGTAGGATTCTTTGTTTTCACATGCAAAAGTGATTGCTTTTGATAAAAACGCTTTATCTTCCTTCTCAATAAAATTTATATAGTTGGAAAATTCTAACATTTTATTTTAAGGAAAATATATGTATTTTTCTGAACAATGCCCCACGCTGCCTTGTTGACAACATGGCGGAGTGGTGCCGATTATTGTTTGATTTGAGAAAGGCTCGTTCCCTCCCCACTTTCGCGATGACGTGATGGGCCATAGCTCGGTGTAGCCCGGGCCAGATCAATCGAACCCCCTCATTGATTGGGGATCTGAGTATCTCTTTGAAGATTCCTGGAATTAAAATCCATTCTAGACCGTCTGATTGGTCTCCGAAACCAATGGGTTGGACCAGAGCCAGAAAAGAACACACATGGGTAAAGTGATGTTTTGAAGATTCAACATTGGCTTTGATAATCTGATTGGTTAGAGATGATCCAATCGCTGATTACTTTGTTTTGTACAACGCCCCCTAATTTTTTACTTCACTACAAACGACTTCAGTGATGGCATTCTCAGGCTGAAGCGAACAGTAGAGCAGTGGAACGTCAGGCAAGGCTGCAACAGGCTTTGGCCTACATTCTCTGTTTATACATTTTATGTAACACATGTATATAGAATAGAACAAGCCCCATGCACGATTACTGCTTGCATATAGAATAGAACAAGCCCCATGCACGATTGCTGCTTGCAGATGGAATAGAACAAGCCCCATGCACGATTGCTGCTTGCAGATGGAATAGAGTAGAATAGAATAGACTAGAAGAGAGAAGATAAGACCTTGGCTGATTGCAGAAATGCTACATGCAGCCAATGTCACATTACTCCCATGAGCCCTTGGTCCTGACACAGTCACAATGTTCCGTTCCAGTTTGTTATAATAGTGTGACGACAACACATGTCAGGGTTCCCCACTTGGTGGCCCGCGGATGGTTTTATTTGCCCAGCGAATCAGCTCCAAGTAATTTAAATTTTGGAAATCTTTGGTCCAAATTATTTCCACGCATAATAGAGAGATACTGTATATGTGATCATATAACAAATGTAAGCCAGGTTTGAAATGATTATGTTTTAGTCAAATATTATATCTGTTTGGGCTTCTTGCGGTCAATTTGCAGTCTATACATTATTAGTAATTATGTTCCGGGCCCCTGACCAACCACTTAAAAATTTGGCTTGTGGCTGAATCTAGTTGATTATCTCTGACATACAGTATGCGATGCCTTTGTAAATGTATGTTGGTGCGACATGCATATGGTATTGTGGGAAGTTGTGCCTCCTGGGTTTCCGTAGTCAGTGAATCTAAAGTAAACAGTCTGAGCTCATCACAGACTGAGTTCCATCTCGCTTCAACCCATCACGTGTCTGATTATTATTTTATAAACAATTAGTAATGTAGCTATGGTACAAACCCTGAGAGATGGTTGTTTCAGGACCGGTGCATTCAATCTTCCTGTTACTGGCAAGCCTTGACTGCACTTTTCATGGCCCGTGAGAGGACCTATAATTCCCCCTTACACAACACAACCAACCCAGGCCCTCGGCTCATAATTATATTTAGATGAGAGAGAGGGGAAGAGAGAGAGAGGCTGGCTAACTAGGTATTCATGGATGAGATGAGACCTCTTACCTAATGTATTTTTCATGTGGAGGTATTGTTCTAGTGCAAAGTCTTTTAAATTGCTTTGGTTCATTGACGCTTTAAATTCATTCTCAATTAAATTTTGTTCAGAGAAGCAAAATGCAATTCAAAGGACTCCGCAGCTGTTCCCCGTTAGGAGTTTTAGCTCAGCAAAGGGTGCGTGCATACCTGGTTTTATGTAGAGCCAAAGATATAGTAGAGGGAGTTTGTGCAGTTTGAAGTGTTACGATGCATTTACATAACACCGCCAATTCTACGGCAGCCATGTTAGCTCTGCATGGGCAATATTGACCAATAGCAGTTATGGTTTACCTGGTTTGATGACGTTATCAAAGAGAGAGGATATGCATTAAAGCACTAGGTCACATCTGTTATTAGCATGTTGTTATAATAATCTCCAGTGGATCAAATGTCCTTTTCACCCATTATTCAGTTGCCTGAGTTGATACGTTCCTCTGTATGATATCACTGTGTTGATATGTTCCTCTGTATGATATCACTGTGTTGATATGTTCCTCTGTATGATATCACTGTGTTGATATGTTGATGATATCACTGTGTTGATACGTTCCTCTGTATGATATCACTGTGTTGATATGTTGATGATATCACTGTGTTGATACGTTCCTCTGTATGATATCACTGTGTTGATACGTTCCTCTGTATGATATCACTGTGTTGATACGTTCCTCTGTATGATATCACTGTGTTGATATGTTCCTCTGTATGATATCACTGTGTTGATATGTTGATGATATCACTGTGTTGATACGTTCCTCTGTATGATATCACTGTGTTGATATGTTGATGATATCACTGTGTTGATATGTTCCTCTGTATGATATCACTGTGTTGATACGTTCCTCTGTATGATATCACTGTGTTGATATGTTGATGATATCACTGTGTTGATACGTTCCTCTGTATGATATCACTGTGTTGATACGTTCCTCTGTATGATATCACTGTGTTGATATGTTCCTCTGTATGATATCACTGTGTTGATCTGTTCCTCTGTATGATATCACTGTGTTGATACGTTCCTCTGTATGATATCACTGTGTTGATCCGTTCCTCTGTATGATATCACTGTGTTGATCTGTTCCTCTGTATGATATCACTGTGTTGATACGTTCCTCTGTATGATATCACTGTGTTGATCTGTTCCTCTGTATGATATCACTGTGTTGATCTGTTCCTCTGTATGATATCACTGTGTTGATACGTTCCTCTGTATGATATCACTGTGTTGATACATTGATGATATCACTGTGTTGATACGTTCCTCTGTATGATATCACTGTGTTGATACATTGATGATATCACTGTGTTGATCCGTTCCTCTGTATGATATCACTGCAATATTGGAAGTCCTCTTTCTTTCTTTGGCCTTAACGGGATGTAATCCGATATGAATCCGATTTGAATCCTATACGAATCCCCAAATGAATCCTATATGATCACCTAACATTTTGCTTTCCTCTTATTTCAGCTCCAGTGATGAGTCGATTCATTAGAAGAGCATCAGGTGAGTGTGTTACATCTGTTGTTATGTCAGGTGGTGGAAAAAGTACCCAATTGTCGTACTTGTGTAAAAGTAGAGATACAGTAATAGAAAATGACTTAAGTGAAAGTGAAAGTCACCCAGTAAAATACTACTTGAGTAAAATTATATGGTTTTAAATATACTTAAGTATCAAAAATAAATGTAATTGCTAAAATATACATAAGCACCTTTTTTGTCCATTAAAATAACATCAAATTGATCAGAAATACAGTGTAGACATTGTTAATGTTGTAAATGACTATTGTAGCTGGAAATGGCAGGTTTTTAATGGAATATCTACAAATGCTGATGCTCCACATACTCAACTAGTCTAAAGAAGGCCAGTTTTATTATTATCTATTGTATTTATTTGATTATTTTAGCTAACACAACGTGCCACTGGAACACAGGAGTGATGGTTGCTGATAATGGACCTCTGTACTTGGATTAGCTAACACAACGTGCCACTGGAACACAGGAGTGATGGTTGCTGATAATGGACCTCTGTACTTGGATTAGCAAACACAACGTGCCACTGGAACACAGGAGTGATGGTTGCTGATAATGGACCACTGTACTTGGATTAGCAAACACAACGTGCCACTGGAACACAGGAGTGATGGTTGCTGATAATGGACCACTGTACTTGGATTAGCAAACACAACGTGCCATTGGAACACAGGAGTGATGGTTGCTGATAATGGACCACTGTACGCCTATGTAGATATTCCATAACAAATCTTCAGTTTCCAGCCGCAATAGTCATTTACAACATTAACAATGTCTACACTGTATTTCTGATCAATTTGATGTTATTTTAATGGACAAAAATGTGCTTTTCTTTTAAAAAAAAGAAGACATTTCTAAATGACCCCAAACCTTTGAACGGCAGTGGACATGATTTTCTTTGGGAATGTAGTGAAGTAAAAGTTGTCAAACATATAAATAGTAAAGTACAGATACCCAACAAAAACTACTTAAGTAGTACTTTAAAGTATTTTTACTGAAGTACTTTACACCACTGCAGGTGTATTACTACTGGGCTGGAACAAAAGCCTTTTGCTGTAGTAGGTTTAGCTTCTCATTCAGTCATTCAGTCAGCAGTCATTCAGTCAGCAGTCATTCAGTCAGCAGTCATTCAGTCAGTACCCCATTGTCTGTTTGTAGAACCACTTGCCACCATTTCAATAACTGATATGCTTTTACCAGGAATCTTCACAATCGTATACAGTACAGCACAAACTCTGTCTGGCCTCTTTGTTCAGTCAGCAGTCGTTCAGTCAGCAGTCGTTCAGTCAGCAGTGGTTCAGTCAGCAGTGGTTCAGTCAGCAGTGGTTCAGTCAGCAGTGGTTCAGTCAGCAGTGGTTCAGTCAGCAGTGGTTCAGTCAGCAGTCGTTCAGTCAGCCAGCAGTCGTTCAGTCAGCCAGCAGTCGTTCAGTCAGTCAGCAGTCGTTCAGTCAGTCAGCAGTCAGTCAGTCAGCAGTCAGCAGTCAGTCAGCAGTCATTCAGTCAGCAGTCTACCTATAAAACAAACCGTTAAATCTCTTATCAAGGATACCTTTTGAAGTTACACTGACAGTCAGGCTGCACTTTATTTTTTATATAGAACTGATATGGAAAAATTTGAGGATTTAAAACACGGAGGTCATTAATCATAACTGTTTCTCCACGGTGTTTCATTTGGCCTCTGCTTACAGTAGAGACAACGGTGGTAATTCATCTCTATCTTCCATTAGCGAAGAACAGGAAGGAAATGCATCAGTGAATGATGTAGGGTGACATGAGTTCAAACCAGGTGCAGGAGGACAGTGTTGAGATGAGGATCTATCCTAGTCTCCTGTGTGGGAGGTTGAGGTTAGACAGACAGACAGGCAGGCAGTGTTGAGATGAGGATCTATCCTAGTCTCCTGTGTGGGAGGTTGAGGTTAGACAGACAGACAGACAGACAGTGTTGAGATGAGGATCTATCCTAGTCTCCTGTGTGGGAGGTTGAGGTTAGACAGACAGACAGGCAGACAGTGTTGAGATGAGGATCTATCCTAGTTTCCTGTGTGGGAGGTTGAGGTTAGACAGACAGACAGACAGACAGACAGTGTTGAGATGAGGATCTATCCTAGTTTCCTGTGTGGGAGGTTGAGGTTAGACAGACAGACAGACAGTGTTGAGATGAGGATCTATCCTAGTCTCCTGTGTGGGAGGTTGAGGTTAGACAGACAGACAGGCAGGCAGTGTTGAGATGAGGATCTATCCTAGTCTCCTGTGTGGGAGGTTGAGGTTAGACAGACAGACAGACAGACAGTGTTGAGATGAGGATCTATCCTAGTTTCCTGTGTGGGAGGTTGATGTTAGACAGACAGACAGACAGACAGTGTTGAGATGAGGATCTATCCTAGGCTCCTGTGTGGGAGGTTGAGGTTATACAGACAGACAGACAGGCAGTGTTGAGATGAGGATCTATCCTAGTCTCCTGTGTTGGAGGTGCGGGCGGGCGGGCGGGTGAGTGACTGTACCATTATCTGCATGGTTGGTAACAGGATGGTTGGCTGGAGGCATGTAGGAGCTTATGGGCTAGGCTGGTCAACCATACTGACCGCTGGTCAACCATACTGACCGCTGCGCTCACTGGCCTCGCTGATGGGCTGGTCAACCATACTGACCGCTGGTCAACCATACTGACCACTGTGCTCACTGGTCTCGCTGATGGGCTGGTCAACCATACTGACCGCTGGTCAACCATACTGACCGCTGGTCAACCATACTGACCGCTGCACTCACTGGCCTCTCTGATGGGCTGGTCAACCATACTGACCGCTGGTCAACCATACTCAAATCAAATCAAATCAAATGTATTTATATAGCCCTTCGTACATCAGCTGATATCTCAAAGTGCTGTACAGAAACCCAGCCTAAAACCCCAAACAGCAAGCAATGCAGGTGTAGAAGCACGGTGGCTAGGAAAAACTCCCTAGAAAGGCCAATACCTAGGAAGAAACCTAGAGAGGAACCAGGCTATGTGGGGTGGCCAGTCCTCTTCTGGCTGTGCCGGGTGGAGATTATAACAGAACATGGCCAAGATGTTCAAATGTTCATAAATGACCAGCATGGTCGAATAATAATAAGGCAGAACAGTTGAAACTGGAGCAGCAGCACAGTCAGGTGGAAGTTGAAACTGGAGCAGCAGCATGGCCAGGTGGACTGGGGACAGCAAGGAGTCATCATGTCAGGTAGTCCTGGGGCATGGTCCTAGGGCTCAGGTCAGTTGAAACTGGAACAGCAGCATGGCCAGGTGGACTGGGGACAGCAAGGAGTCATCATGTCAGGTAGTCCTGGGGCATGGTCCTAGGGCTCAGGTCCTCCGAGAGAGAGAAAGAAAGAGAGAAGGAGAGAATTAGAGAACGCACACTTAGATTCACACAGGACACCGAATAGGACAGGAGAAGTACTCCAGATATAACAAACTGACCCCAGCCCCCCGACACATAAACTACTGCAGCATAAATACTGGAGGCTGAGACAGGAGGGGTCAGGAGACACTGTGGCCCCATCCGAGGACACCCCCGGACAGGGCCAAACAGGAAGGATATAACCCCACCCACTTTGCCAAAGCACAGCCCCCACACCACTAGAGGGATATCTTCAACCACCAACTTACCATCCTGAGACAAGGCTGAGTATAGCCCACAAAGATCTCCGCCACAGCACAACCCAAGGGGGGGGGGGGGGCGCCAACCCAGACAGGATGACCACAACAGTGAATCAACCCACTCAGGTGACGCACCCCCTCCAGGGACGGCATGAGAGAGCCCCAGCAAGCCAGTGACTCAGCCCCTGTAATAAGGTTAGAGGCAGAGAATCCCAGTGGAAAGAGGGGAACCGGCCAGGCAGAGACAGCAAGGGCGGTTCGTTGCTCCAGAGCCTTTCCGTTCACCTTCCCACTCCTGGGCCAGACTACACTCAATCATATGACCCACTGAAGAGATGAGTTTTCAGTAAAGACTTAAAGGTTGAGACCGAGTTTGCGTCTCTGACATGGGTAGGCAGACCGTTCCATAAAAATGGAGCTCTATAGGAGAAAGCCCTGCCTCCAGCTGTTTGCTTAGAAATTCTAGGGACAATTAGGAGGCCTGCGTCTTGTGACCGTAGCGTACGTGTAGGTATGTACGGCAGGACCAAATCAGAGAGATAGGTAGGAGCAAGCCCATGTAATGCTTTGTAGGTTAGCAGTAAAACCTTGAAATCAGCCCTTGCTTTGACAGGAAGCCAGTGTAGAGAGGCTAGCACTGGAGTAATATGATACATTTTTTGGGTTCTAGTCAGGATTCTAGCAGCCGTATTTAGCACTAACTGAAGTTTATTTAGTGCTTTATCCGGGTAGCCGGAAAATAGAGCATTGCAGTAGTCTAACCTAGAAGTGACAAAAGCATGGATTAATTTTTCTGCATCATTTTTGGACAGAAAGTTTCTGATTTTTGCAATGTTACGTAGATGGAAAAAAGCTGTCCTCGAAATGGTCTTGATATGTTCTTCAAAAGAGAGATCAGGGTCCAGAGTAACGCCAAGGTCCTTCACAGTTTTATTTGAGACGACTGTACAACCATTAAGATTAATTGTCAGATTCAACAGAAGATCTCTTTGTTTCTTGGGACCTAGAACAAGCATCTCTGTTTTGTCCGAGTTTAATAGTAGAAAGTTTGCAGCCATCCACTTCCTTATGTCTGAAACACATGCTTCTAGCGAGGGCAATTTTGGGGCTTCACCATGTTTCATTGAAATGTACAGCTGTGTGTCATCCGCATAGCAGTGAAAGTTTACATTATGTTTCCGAATAACATCCCCAAGAGGTAAAATATATAGTGAAAACAATAGTGGTCCTAAAACGGAACCTTGAGGAACACCGAAATTTACAGTTGATTTGTCAGAGGACAAACCATTCACAGAGACAAACTGATATCTTTCCGACAGATAAGATCTAAACCAGGCCAGAACATGTCCGTGTAGACCAATTTGGGTTTCCAATCTCTCCAAAAGAATGTGGTGATCGATGGTATCAAAAGCAGCACTAAGGTCTAGGAGCACGAGGACAGATGCAGAGCCTCGGTCCGATGCCATTAAAATGTCATTTACCACCTTCACAAGTGCCGTCTCAGTGCTATGATGGGGTCTAAAACCAGACTGAAGCATTTCGTATACATTGTTTGTCTTCAGGAAGGCAGTGAGTTGCTGCGCAACAGCCTTCTCTAAAATTTTTGAGAGGAATGGAAGATTCGATATAGGCCGATAGTTTTTTATATTTTCTGGGTCAAGGTTTGGCTTTTTCAAGAGAGGCTTTATTACTGCCACTTTTAGTGAGTTTGGTACACATCCAGTGGATAGAGAGCCGTTTATTATGTTCAACATAGGAGGGCCAAGCACAGGAAGCAGCTCTTTCAGTAGTTTAGTTGGAATAGGGTCCAGTATGCAGCTTGAAGGTTTAGAGGCCATGACCGCTGGTCAACCATACTGACCGCTGGTCAACCATACTGACCGCTGGTCAACCATACTGACCGCTGGTCAACCATACTGACCGCTGCACTCACTGGTCTCGTTGATTGGCTGGTCAACCATACTGACTCATATCAGCAGTAAGGGAGTAAGAGGTCTTCAGGGGAGGTTGGGGTGAAGATACCTGTGTAGTTTTTGTATGGTACAGGAGAAGTACGGTCAGTGATGTCCAGACATTGCAAAAAAAGTCTTCCGACTGTAAAAAAAAAAAATATATATATTTATTTTACATAATAAAAAATTCTAGTGTGATTCCTTTCGAATGGAAAAGTAT
The DNA here is from genome assembly GCF_002021735.2 of Oncorhynchus kisutch. NCBI lineage: Eukaryota > Metazoa > Chordata > Actinopteri > Salmoniformes > Salmonidae > Oncorhynchus > Oncorhynchus kisutch. The sequence goes on from NC_034195.2 coordinate 50,345,499, forward strand.
AATTAAGGTCTAGTCGCCAAATACAATATAGGTTACGTGTAAACAATAGATATGTGCTTTGTCATTCACAAGTAGATGGACTGAGCTCTGGTTCAGTTGAGTATAAACTCTTTCTGATCTGTTTTAAAGTGTGAGGCTTAAATATGTCCTACTGAATCTCCCTGTGATGTCACGGAGCATTGAGTAAGTTTACAGGAAGGAGATCATATCTAGATGTTTATACAAATGTCACGTCGATGAAACCTTTTATTTTTTTAGCCCCCCACACTTTAAACAATGGCTTGGTGTTAAGTACATCACAAAGACTCTTAATCTCAGCACAATTAGACAGTTGTTTATATGACTGGGATAAGTGGGATCATGGTAGAAATCCTGTTAAAACTCCCAGAATCTCACTCTCACCCCATATAGTCGTGGATCTTTAACATGGACTATCTTAGATAGTTTTGTTTACCATTTGTATGGCTTCGGAAAGACTATGTCATTTAACAGAACATTTCTGCTTTGCTGTGTTGTTTTTTGAGTGAATGTGAATGTCTTGCACTAACTTTCATTCATCTCTTCTATCACACAGTTTGTGCCGAGGCGTTCAACCCTGATGAAGACGAGGAAGACAAAGAACAGAGGGTAAGATGGCCCAGACAGACAGAGGAGTGACAGAGGAGTGACTGTACCACTTCAAAAAATAGTGGTACTGTTGAAATGAAAAGCATTACAGAAGAACTACAGGATACAGCATCTGGATTCCACTTGATATTGTACTTGATATTGTACTTGATATTGTACTTGGTATTGTACTTGGTATTGTACTTGATATTGTACTTGGTATTGTACTTGGTATTGTACTTGATATTGTACTTGGTATTGTACTTGGTATTGTACTTGATATTGTACTTGATATTGTACTTGATATTGTACTTGGTATTGTACTTGGTATTGTACTTGATATTGTACTTGGTATTGTACTTGGTATTGTACTTGGTATTGTACTTGGTATTGTACTTGATATTGTACTTGATATTGTACTTGGTATTGTACTTGGTATTGTACTTGGTATTGTACTTGATATTGTACTTGATATTGTACTTGGTATTGTACTTGGTATTGGAGGAAGTGCACGGGGTATGAATGAGTTACGGTGGCATCATGTTAATGACGTTTCCTCTCTTAATGTCTCTCTGTGAATAACACGAGTGGCGTGTGTGTTTTCCCAGGTCACCCATCCTAAAACAGACGAACAGAGGCAGAGACTACAGGAGGCTTGCAGAGACATTCTGCTGTTCAAAAACCTGGACCCGGTAAACTGAAGAAATATTCCCTCATTTTAGGCTGAGTGGGCCTCTCTGCCCCTCCACCCACTGGCTGCTGTTATTCAATGGACTGACGTACTCTGTATACACACAAATACACACACACACACACACACACATTGGCACATGTATGCACACACACACTAACTGTACACAGAAAAAAAGAACAGACCGGAGCCCGGGGCCTGTAACATTGTCATGGCCCGGTGCACTGTGGGATTTTTTTTGTTGCTAGTTATTTTGAAATACTGTAACAGAATGTAGAGAGGAATCAAGTTCCAGTATTCATTTATCCTACATATTGTACTGTGATGATGCTGTGGCATCATGTGTATATGTAGTGGGTAATGTGGCCTTACTATTACAAATACCCAATGCAATGTTGGTTTTCTAATTGAATATACTTCTAGTTTAATATAATCCACAGGTCTTTGTTTCAGTTTGATATTGTTGTTTGTTTGTTTGTTTTCCCAATATCACAGGAACAATTTTCCCAAGTACTGGACGCCATGTTTGAGAAGTTCCTTGAGGTAGGAGAACACATCATAGATGAAGACGACGATGGCGACAACTTCTACGTCATTGAAAGGTAAACCCTGACATGCTGTAGCAGCAACCTCGTCAAGAGGTTTGGATCTCTTGGCTCAACGGTTAAATGGGATACTTTGGGATGTTAGCAATGATGCCCTTTATCTACTTCAGATTAGACTTTATGTCTCTGGGTCCAGTAGGAAGGAAGTTAGAGGTAGTTTAACATGCTAGCAGATACTCATAGACTTCCAGTTATTGTGCTAACGCTAGTTAGCATTGGCTTGCGAAACTACTGGCTTCCTTCATACTGGACTGACAGCCAGCCGGGGTTACTTCCTAAATTTGCTACATTACATCACAGTGTATTTGGCAATAGTTTCCTTTCAGTTAATCATTTCAGCTAGGGTTAACACTATGATGGAGAAGTGCTAGTTGCACCACACTTCCTCAAACCTTCTTGTGCTCAGTGTGTAAATGTATATTTTAAACTGTAGAGCTTTGTTCTTTATGTTGTAAGTGGTTTGAAACCTTGGCCAGGTCTCTCTTGTAAAAGAGATTTGTTAATCTCAATGAGATGAACCTGGTCAAAACAAGGTCCAATAAAGATCACAGTAGTTGTCTTGAAAGGACTGTTATATGATCCAATTGGCTCTCTCCATCTCGTGCTCTCTCTCTCTCTCCCTTCCCCTCCATCTCTCCCTCTTCCCCCTCCATTTCTCTCTCTCTCTCTCACTCTCCCTTTCCAACTCTCACTCTCCCTCTTCCCCTCCATCTCTCTCCCTCTCCCTCTTCCCCTCCATCTCTCTCCCCCTCCGTCTCGCTCTCTCTTTCCTTTCCATATCTTTTTCTCTTACTCTCTTCCTTCTCTCTCTCTCTCTCTCTCAGAGGGACCTTTGACATCTATATGAGGGTTGATGGTGTAGAGAAGACCGTGGGAGCCTATGATAACAAGGGGAGCTTTGGGGAGCTGGCCCTGATGTACAACACCCCCAGGGCTGCTACCATCATCTCCACCTCGCCCGGAGCCCTCTGGTGCCTGGTGAGTGGATGCTCTTCTGTTCCCTAAACTGTTTGTCATAGTACATGCAGTGCCAGACAGTACTGAACCGTGCATATTCTATTATGGGGTAAGCGGTGGCTGACTGTTTTCGGGGAGAAACTGGCATCGTGCTGAATGGCTCAGTTGTCAATGTGTCAGGGATCACGTTCACTTTATATGGACTCCCTCTGTTGTAAGTTGCTTATAGGTACATTATGCTCAGATGGGTACATAGCCAGAATTCTGCCTCTATGTATTTAGTTGTGAAGAAACAGCCGAGAAAGCTCAGTGAGGTAAAATAACTGTTTTGTACAAAGTGCTTCCTAGAATCTGTACTCTCTGAGCGGAGAGCATTGAACTGTACATGAGCAGCACATGTGTCCTTTCCCAGGTGTAAAGCCTTTCCCAGGTGTAAAGCCTTTCCCAGGTGTAAAGCCTTTCCCAGGTGTAAAGCCTTTCCCAGGTGTAAAGCCTTTCCCAGGTGTAAAGCCTTTCCCAGGTGTAAAGCCCCGGATGCTCACAGGCCATGATATAATAATACTTCTGCTGCTTTTCTTTGTGGAAAATCTTGACATGTGTTTAATGATAAAGCTCCCTCTGCTGGACAATATTATGTTGGACACAGAGACAAAATGTTTATAGATATTCTAGGAGTGGGAATGGAGTACTGTACTAGTAAACAAAACAATCACAAATTGTTTGACTGTGTGTGTCTTGAATATACACTGAGACACAAAACATGAATCTTTCCATGACACAGACTGACCAGGTGAATCCAGGTGAAAGCTATTGTCCCTTATTGATGTAACTTGTTAAATCTGCTTCAATCAGTGTAGATGAAAAGGAGGGTATAGGTTAAAGAAGGAGTTTTAAGTTTTGAGACCGTTGAGTCATGTATTGTGTATATGTGTCAATCAGAGGTTGAGTGGGAAAAACCAACGTTTTTAAGTGCCTTTGAATGGCGTATGGTAGTAGGTGTCAGGCGCACCACTTTGTGTCAAGAACTGCAATGTTGCTGGGTTTTCCACGCTCAACAGTTTCCCGTGTGTATCAAGAATAGTTCACCACCCAAAGGACATCCAGCCAACTTGACACAACTGTGGGAAGCATTGGAGTCAACATGGGCCAGCATCCCTGTGGAACTCTTTCAACACCTTGTAGAGTCCACATGGGCCAGCATCCCTGTGGAACCCTTTCAACACCTTGTAGAGTCCACATGGGCCAGCATCCCTGTGGAACGCTTTCAACACCTTGTAGAGTCCACATGGGCCAGCATCCCTGTGGAACCCTTACAACACCTTGTAGAGTCCACATGGGCCAGCATCCCTGTGGAACGCTTTCAACACCTTGTAGAGTCCACATGGGCCAGCATCCCTGTGGAACCCTTTCAACACCTTGTAGAGTCCACATGGGCCAGCATCCCTGTGGAACGCTTTCAACACCTTGTAGAGTCCACATGGGCCAGCATCCCTGTGGAACGCTTTCAACACCTTGTAGAGTCCGTGCCCCTCATGCAACTCAATATTAGGAATGTGTTCCTAATGTTTGGTAAACTCTGTGTATCTTTCACTAATGCCAGACATCGACATGACTTGTTGTTTTTATCCTACCATTAGAAATGTTGTTTTCATCTTACCATTAGAAATGATTGATCTACTCTGTTTTCATCTTACCATTAGAAATGATTGATATACTCGGTTGTTTTCATCTTACCATTAGAAATGATTGATATACTCTTGTTGTTTTCATCCTACCATTAGAAATGATCGATCTACTCTGTTGTTTTTATCCTACCATTAGAAATGATTGATCTACTCTGTTTTCATCCTACCATTAGAAATGATTGATCTATTCTGTTTTCATCTTACCATTAGAAATGATTGATCTACTCTGTTTTCATCCTACCATTAGAAATGATTGATCTACTCTGTTGTTTTCATCTTACCATTAGAAATGATTGATATACTCTTGTTGTTTTCATCCTACCATTAGAAATGATTGATCTACTCTGTTGTTTTCATCCTACCATTAGAAATGATTGATCTACTCTCTTGTTTTCATCCTACCATTAGAAATGATTGATCTACTCTTTTGTTTTCATCTTACCATTATAAATGATTGATCTACTCTGTTGTTTTCACCCTACCATTATAAATGATTGATCTACTCTGTTGTTTTCATCCTACCATTAGAAATTATTGATCTACTCTGTTGTTTTCATCCTACCATTAGAAATGATTGATCTACTCTGTTGTTTTCATCCTACCATTAGAAATTATTGATCTACTCTGTTGTTTTCATCCTACCATTAGAAATGATTGATCTACTCTGTTGTTTTCATCCTACCATTAGAAATGATTGATCTACTCTGTTGTCTGCAGGATCGTCTGACATTCAGGAGGATCATAGTGAAGAACAATGCGTTGAAGAGGAGACTGTACGAGGAGTTCATTGAATCACTTCCACTGTTAACATCATTAGAGGTACAGTATAGATGTTTGTTATGTATAGCCTGGTCCGAGACCAGTTTGTGCTGTTTAGCCAACTCCTATGGTTGTTTAGCATGACAATGTCCATAGGAGTTGGCAAGACGGCAGGTCTGAGACTTTGCTACTTTCTTTCTCTTTATCAGTAGAATCAAAAGTGTATTTTAAAGTAAAACCAACTGATCCATTTTAAACCAATTTGAAACCCACTTTTTTTCCCCACAGCTTTCGGAGAGAATGAAGGTGGTGGATGTGTTGTCTTCTAGAGCCTTCTGCGATGGAGAACAGATTATCTCTCAGGTATTTATACATCTCAGTCTTATGTTCTACATGATTCCACCGTGTGTATGCATCATGTATGTTATGTTCGTGTTAAATGATCCCTAACTAGAACGGACTTCTTTCAGTCATTCTTTGTTATGTATTTGTTATTCTCAAATTTGAACATAATCCTGTATATTCTGTTACAGGGTGATCTAGCAGATTGTTTTTATATAGTTGAATCTGGTCAAGTTAGAATCACCATGAAGAGAACCAGGGTAAGTTTTACATTGTTCTGTGATGATTTAAAAAAAAAAAAAAATAAGTAGTTAATGTATGCACCATTAAAATAAATGTTTACTTTGGACAGATTTGTGGGATTTAATGTTGTTTATGTTGCTTTTCTTATGTCTTCTCTCTAGACGAAAAAGGACCAAGAGGATGTGGATATAGCTACATGCTCCAGGGGGCAGTACTTTGGAGAACTGGCCCTCGTCACCAACAAACCCAGAGCTGCTTCAGCTTATGCTGTGGGAAGTGTCAAGTGTTTAGGTACGCAATTTACTACACCGTATGTTCTGTTTGACTTCCTGTTTCAGTCCATGACATAACTGTTGACTTCCTGTTTCAGTCCATGACATAACTGTTTGACTTCCTGTTTCAGTCCATGACATAACTGTTGACTTCCTGTTTCAGTCCATGACATAACTGTTTGACTTCCTGTTTCAGTCCATGATATAACTGTTTGACTTCCTGTTTCAGTCCATGATATAACTGTTTGACTTCCTGTTTCAGTCCATGACATAACTGTTTGACTTCCTGTTTCAGTCCATGATATAACTGTTTGACTTCCTGTTTCAGTCCATGATATAACTGTCTTAGTGAAAGCACCAGCTTTTGAGAGAAGCACTTCTGTATTTAGGTAAAAGCCAACAGAAGCCTTCTCTGCCATTCACTTGTTGTGACATGGTAACACTTTACATTACAGCATGGAATAGAGGGGTATTATAACATGATAACAAAGTGGAGTTGTTGTTCATGTGGATCCTTTTTAGGACCTGTACATGTGATGTGAGGACAGCTCTGCTTACAATCACACCGCTTCCCATCCTGTGTGTTGACACCTCTCCTCTTGTGTTTACTAGTTATGGCTTCCCATCCTGGGTGTTGACACCTCTCCTCTTGTGTTTACTAGTTATGGCTTCCCATCCTGTGCGTTGACACCTCTCCTCTTGCGTTTACTAGTTATGGCTTCCCATCCTGGGTGTTGACACCTCTCCTCTTGTGTTTACTAGTTATGGCTTCCCATCCTGGGTGTTGACACCTCTCCTCTTGTGTTTACCAGTTGTGGCTTCCCATCCTGGGTGTTGACACCTCTCCTCTTGTGTTTACTAGTTATGGCTTCCCATCCTGGGTGTTGACACCTCTCCTCTTGTGTTTACTAGTTATGGCTTCCCATCCTGGGTGTTGACACCTCTCCTCTTGTGTTTACTAGTTATGGCTTCCCATCCTGGGTGTTGACATCTCTCCTCTTGTGTTTACCAGTTGTGGCTTCCCATCCTGGGTGTTGACATCTCTCCTCTTGTGTTTACTAGTTATGGACGTGCAGGCGTTTGAGAGGTTGCTGGGCCCCTGCATGGACATCATGAAGAGAAACATTGCAAATTACGAAGAGCAGCTGGTTACTCTGTTTGAATGTAGCACCACTGACATTGAGGAGATAAACCCATGAAAACCAGAAGGGGGGAAAAAGACAGTGAGATGCATGATGACGATGTCATAAATCGGGAAGTGGAAAAAGTCTTGTCACTTTGTGTGTAACTTTTCCATATCTACCTTTTGTCAAGGATTGTTTTCTTTCACAAAATAGGAAACACGGTATGTTAGACAGGTACAGGATCGATTCCAGATAAAATACAATGGTTTTTTCTAAAGGATCGTTGACTTGGGAGGAGTATTTTTTTATTGAAGCACAGATATGTGTGTTATTCCAAAAACGTAAATGTTCATATGTTCTGTCCTCACAACTTTCCTTTTTTTATCTTTTGTTCTTTTTTTCTTTTTTTTTTTTACAAATGTAAATTTTTATTGAATTTATCAAAGACATTTTAAGTCACTTGTTTTGTATATTATTGATCACTATTATGTTATGTAAAATATAAATGGGCCTTTTCAGATTCTCTGATCATGTCATATTTCTTCAAAAATCTTGTGCCAAAGGTCATTACATCCTTACTAGATTATGAGCGTGTAAACAAATCACGAATATCCATACCTTGCACATTAAAGTGTTCATAATTTGATATTCTCATGGTGACATCATTTTCAGTAAAGGTGTTGGTTTATACTGTACATTGTAGGCTAGGGGATTCCCAGGGGAACTATGTCCTTTCTGGCTTCAACAACCACGTTGAACAGTTGTACCAACAAATAGTGCCATAAAATTCTAGGGATGAATTGAACAATGTGATTTCCTATCGTTGCACTCTGGTATGGCTGACGTGGTGTTAACAGAGTTAAGAATCTTATATTTTCGCCATAAAATGACATATCCAAATCTGACTGGCTGTAGCTCAGGACCTGAAGCAAGGATATGCATATTCTTGATACCATGTGAAATGAATGTAGGAGAATATAACACATTAGATTTGGTAAAAGAAAAAAACATGGTGTTTTTTTTGTTGTACCATCTTTGAAACGCAAGAGAAAGGCCATAATGTATTATTCCAGCCCAGGTGCAATTTAGATTTTGGCCACTAGATGGCAGCAGTGTATGTGCAACGTTTTAGACTGATCCAATGAACCATTGCATTTCTGTTCAAAATGTATCAAGACTGCCCAAATGTGCCTAATTGGCTTATTAATACATTTTCAAGTTCATAACTGTGCACTCTCCTCAAACAATAGCATGGTATTATTTCACTGTAACAGCTACTGTAAATTGGACAGTGCAGTTAGATTAACAAGCATTTAAGCTTTCTGCATATATCAGATATGTCTATGTCCTGGGAAATGTTCTTGTTTACTTACAACCTCATGCTAATCGCATTAGCCTAGGTTAGCTCAACCTCATGCTAATCGCATTAGCCTAGGTTAGCTCAACCTCATGCTAATCGCATTAGCCTACGTTAGCTCAACCTCATGCTAATCGCATTAGCCTACGTTAGCTCAACCTCATGCTAATCGCATTAGCCTACGTTAGCTCAACCTCATGCTAATCGCATTAGCCTACGTTAGCTCAACCTCATGCTAATCGCATTAGCCTACGTTAGCTCAACCTTCCCGCAGGGGGACCCACCAATCCTGTAGAGGTTTTAAGAAGTTATTAAAAAAAGATGGCTGATAGTTTTGAAAACAGTTGGCTGACCAAGTATTACACACTTTCAAGCTCTTGATTCCTCAGCACTATAGCATTAGACATTCACCACTATAATAATGGTATTTGACCACTTTATTGTCTTCAAGTTCTTGATTCCTCAGTACTGCAGCATTAGACACTATCCACTGTAATAATTGTATTTGACCACATTATTGTCTTCTTGAGCTAGTTTACATGACATAGTTTGCAAAAAAGTATGTGGACAACCCTTCAGATTAGTGGATTCGGCTATTTCAGCCACACCTGTTGCTGACAGGTGTATAACATCGAGGACACCGCCATGCAATCTCCATAGACAAACATTGGCATTAGAATGACCCGTACTGAGACCTCAGTGACTTTCAACGTGGCACCGTCATAGGATGCCCCCTATCCAACAAGTCATTTTGTCATATTTCTGCCCTGCTAGAGCTGCCCCGGTCAGCTGTAAGTGCTGTTATTGTGAAGTGTAAACATCTAGGAGCAACAAGGGCTCAGCCACGAAGTGGTAGGCCACACAAGCTCACAGAACGGGACCGCCGAGTGCTGTAGCTCGTAGCATGTAAAAATCATCTGTCCTCGGTTGCAACACTACCATGTTCCACATTGCCTCTGGAAGCACAAGAACTGTTCGTTGGGAACTTCATGAAATGGGTTTCCATGGCCGAGCTGCCGTACACAAGCTTAAGATCACAATGCGCAATGCCAAGTGTTGGCTGGAGTGGTGTAAATCTCAACATCATTGGATTCTGGAGCAGTGGAAACTCGTCTCACGCTTCACCATCTGGCAATCTGACAGACTAATCTGGGTTTAGCGGATGCCAGGAGAACGCTACCTTCCCAAATGCATAGTGCCAACGTTAAAGTTTGGTGGAAGAGGAATAATGGTCTGGGGCTGTTTTTCATGGTTTCGGGCTAGGCCCCTTAGTTCCAGTGAAGGGAAATCTTAATGTTACAGCATACAATGACATTCCAGACAATTCTGTACTTCCAACTTTGTGACAACAGGTTGGGGAAGGCCCTTTCCTGTTTCAGCATGACAAATACCCCGTGCGTGCACAAAGAGAGGTCCATACAGAAATGGTTTGTCAAGATCGGTGTGGAAGAACTTGACTGGCCTGCACAGAGCCCTGACCTCAACTCCATCGAACACCTTTGGGATGAATTGGAATGCCGACTGCGAGCCAGGCCTAATTGCCCAACATCAGTGCCCGACCTCACTAATGCTCTTGTGGCTGAATGGAAGCAAGTCCCCACAGCAATGTTCCAACATCTAGTGGAAATCCTTCCCAGAAGAGTGGAGGCTGTTATAGCAGCAAAGGGGGGACCAAGTCCATATTAATGCCCATGATTTTGGAATGAGATGTTTGACAAGCAGGTGTCCACATACTTTTTGCCATGTAGTCTATTTCCATGTGTTTCTCATCTTAAATGTACATTTTTAAGTATTACATTCAACTGTTCTCATGTGCCAGTAAAACATAATATGAAGCTTTAGCAATGACGTCAAAGGATATTGATAATGTGTGTCCCAAATGTCATCCTATTCCCTACTATGGGCCCTGATCAAAGGTAGTGCACTATATAGGGAATCGGGTGCCATTCGGGACATAGGCATTATTATATGTATTGCTGTCTACCTCTAAATGATAAATAACAAACAACCTGTACCTTTAAGAAGTAGTTCACAATGGACCCCTGCTCTCTCAATTGCAACTTCTCTCTCTATCTCTCTCAATAGCAACCTCTCTTTTTCTCTCTCAATAGCAACTTCTCTCTCTCTTGCTCTCTCTCAATAGCAACCTCTCTCTCTCAATAGCAACTTCTCTCTCTCCCTTTCTCTCTCTCAATACCAACCTCTCCCCCCTCTCTCTCTTTCTCAATAGCACCTCCAGTGGTTGAATTTTCCATTGTTTGCTTTCCATTGTGTTTTTGGTTCCCTTAGTCTGTGAACAAAATGGCTTATACATGAGGTATTATACAATTTGTTTTTTTGGCAGTGCAGTTTTGTGAATAAGGTTCACAACAGACTGGAACTGTGGATATATCTGAGGAGGAAATCCAGTATTATTGGCTGTTGTTGGTTATATCTCACTTTTCAGTACAATAAAGAACAGTTTTGTATTAAGAAGCTGCTATGCTTATTTTCTTTAGACACTAACTTCGTTCGAGGTGAAAATATGAATAATGAAAATCTCTATTATATGCATCTATATGTTGCAACTGCTATGGTGAGCATCAATGGGTGCACAACTGGGTCCCATTTTACACAGACAAGTCTAGGTAGGTACAGTGTGTACAGCAGTTGATTGTGATGAATTGTTACATAATGTAAAAATGTTTTCGATTGCAATTACACAATTGTACCACAACCTCAGTCACAGTTGTACAGTATGTCACATTATGTAACTGTAATTAGCTGTACCTGACCATGTAATAATGTCAATATTTATTATTTTGATCTCTCCACTATAACATGGACAAGGCTTTGTCAAATGAACTCAGACAAACGTTGATATTACATTGTTATTCGACAAGTATAATATAAGGGATTCGTGTGAGTTTCAATAACAAAGGAATATCTCGTCTTCTACTTGTTATGACCAATGAGCTGCTCCTGTGATATAACGGACGTGCACATTCAGCCAATGGGCGTTTGATCAACAAACCTAACCATGCCCATTTACAGTACCCTCAAGAACTCACCAATCACGATTAGAGATTTGCTTTATTGACGTTATTATCGTCCAATAGACGACCGTGTTTGGAAGTATTCGTTCCCACCCCTTCAGTAATTTGCCAGAGAGTTACTTGATGGCGACATGTTTGGTGAGTTGAATAGATTTCTCAGAAACAAAAGACTAACTCATCTAGAAAAATAAGCAGTGTAATGTAATTTATTCGGTGCGTGTCGTTTTGTGTAATTTAACGGTTTTCATTCAACCGTTCGATGTCGAATGACAACTTATTCTACACACATTTTTTTTCATTGTGACGTTTGTTGTTTTGGTTGTAACATTAGCATGCTAGGCTAGCAGCTTGTTAGCTATTCGTCAAGATAGTGACAAAAAAACAAAACAAACAAACAAAAAAGAGCCCACTTCCAAAAGTAGAGAGACTAATGTGGAGGAGAAAAAAGGTTTTGGTCAACAACAAAAAAACAACTTCCAACTTACATCTTGTATCGTTTTCGCTTCATTCATTAGACAATTTCGATCACAGCGTTTTTGTCGTGTCTGAACTTGTTGACATTCTTTTGTTTACAAGTGAGTTTGTTCCTTTCTAGCTACCGTTAGCTGTCAGGGAGGCAAATCCCCTCCCGACAATGCTCAAAACAGCAAGAGAGACACCTGTTTACAATGAAAGTCATTGGACAAAGATCTGTTTTCACATTTCAAAGTGTCATCTAGCTAGTTTTCCAGGAATCAAAATGTCAATAAATATATTGCGCAATATTTATGATCGGGCCATTCATTCGCATGCTAGATCTAGTCTCAACGTTACAAATAGGATACAAATTAGGTCTAAACAATAACGTTACAAATTGGCTACGTACCATTCAGCCATTTCTAGCTAAGGTGACGGAGTAGCAGAAAACGTCTTTGTTATTGTCTTCAGCACCTTCTATGTGATACAAATGTAACGCTAGCAGTTACATAATTCAAATGGCGTTATCGTAATCGTTAACGTTTCAATTCCATCACAAATCTATTTAAACTATTAATTGCGACTGTTTTTTTTTTCTTCCCACGAATGATATGTTGTGTAATGTTTGTACGAACGTAACAGTGTTATTGACAATTGTTACGCAGTTATGAATGAATGAGCTCTGTTGCGCATGCGCGAAGTTACCAAAGTTTATAAACGAGCCAGGACTGCATGCCTTTACTGCATGCACATGGGTCACATGACAGCTCTTTATGTAGTCCACACAGACAATGGACTTGTATTATTGAAATTATCTTACCTGCAAATTAGATTTAAAAAAAAATGTATGACCGTATGAATGTTGCAGTTGAAATATATAAAACATTTAACCAAATCATTTTCTTTGATTCATCTCCTATAAATATACAATGCAAATATACACTATATAAGTCTAGCGTTTAAATAGTCACCTAATTAATAAGACAAATAATATAAGCATATGTTTTCCCCATTTTGTATATTTTACATGCATGCCTCTGTTTTGGTCAGATTCTGGTATTGTAATTTATCATTGTGTCTCCAGTGTTTACAGTCCAGTATAGACTGAACGAGTAGAGGAACCAAAGATGGATGCTAATAGAATGGAGGACTCATTTGATCGCCTAAAGGCTCTGCCCTCCTCACGTGACTGTCCCTCCACTCCCATGGAGTATGGTAAATATCTGTTCTCATATAGTACCCATGTAATATGCCTATAAAAAAAAATATATATACATATTTTTTTCTCTCAAATATAACCTTTATTTAACTAGGCAAGTCAGTTAAGAACAAATTCTTATTTACAATGATGGCCTGCTCCGGCCAAACCTAGACAACGCTAGGTCAATTGTGCGCCGCCCTATGGGACTCCCAATCACGGGCGTTTGTGATACAGCCTGGAATCGAACCAGGGTGTCTGTAGTGACAGCTCAGGCACTGAGATGCAGACAGCTGTGCCACATATGTGAATCGAACCAGGGTGTCTGTAGTGACAGCTCAGGCACTGAGATGCAGACAGCTGTGCCACATATGTGAATCGAACCAGGGTGTCTGTAGTGACAGCTCAGGCACTGAGATGCAGACAGCTGTGCCACATATGTGAATCGAACCAGGGTGTCTGTAGTGACAGCTCAGGCACTGAGATGCAGACAGCTGTGCCACATATGTGAATCGAACCAGGGTGTCTGTAGTGACAGCTCAGGCACTGAGATGCAGACAGCTGTGCCACATATGTGAATCGAACCAGGGTGTCTGTAGTGACAGCTCAGGCACTGAGATGCAGACAGCTGTGCCACATATGTGAATCGAACCAGGGTGTCTGTAGTGACAGCTCAGGCACTGAGATGCAGACAGCTGTGCCACATATGTGAATCGAACCAGGGTGTCTGTAGTGACAGCTCAGGCACTGAGATGCAGACAGCTGTGCCACATATGTGATAGCCTACCAGCTTATTACATAATAAAGTCTTAGTTACCATTGAAGAATGGACACTGTCACAGAGATATGCAATACATGTATTGTTGTTCTCTGTACTGTAGAACTGATCAACAATCTGGTCTCTCCCTACCCACCAGATGACCTGCCAGAGCTGCAGGAGTTGGACGAGAGCCCGTCCTCTCCAGTCCTGTTCCATGTGGGGGCTGGTGTGTCCCGTCAGGAGTGTATAGCTGGTTCCCCTCATACTAACTGGCTGACTGAGCTGGCTATCATCGCTACCAGCCCTCAGAGCCCCCTGCTGCAGGAAGCTGCTCCCATCGAGAGGTCTGTTGTGTATCGGTGTTGACGTCGCACATACATGGACGTGCTCATGGCACACAACACACACACACACACACACACACACACACACACACACACACACACACACACACACACACACACACACACACACACACACACACACACACACACACACACACACCACACATCACACACAACACACAACACACACACACACACACACATTAAAATACAATTATGAAGAACTGATTGATGTGTATTCCTCTCCTCAGGTCATCTCCTGTGCACATCTTTTCCACCAATCGTAGTTTACATTCCTACGCCCGCCCCCCCCTGGCCAGCAGTGCACCCAGCCCCTCTAGAGGTCACCTCAGGGAACGCAGCAGACGTGTCAGGGTATGACCTTTTAACCTTTCACTTCCTGTAGGTCATAGGGTTTACTGTGGATTTACTGTCACCCTCTGCCCCTGTAAGCCTAGTGATTGGCTACTATGAGGTTATGGATGAGCATCATGGTTGTGGTGAATTCCATTTCAGTTCAGCACAGCGGTCAATCTGGTTTCACAAGGCTAGTTAAGTTCAGGAAGCAAACTGACCTCCCAGTTCCATTTTTTTTTCTTCAATGTACTTGAACTTCATTGAGGATTTTTCAGTTGACTTCATGAACTGACTGAATCTAAAGGAAATGTAGCCTAACTCTGCATGGGGTTGTTCAATTCAATAAGTACAATTCAACTGTTTTATAACATTGCCACAACACTGCTGTTGATAACATGTACAATTCAACTGTTTTATAACATTGCCACAACACTGCTGTTGATAACATGTACAATTCAACTGTTTTATAACATTGCCACAACACTGCTGTTGATAACATTATTAACACGTTCCTCTCTGCTTGAACGCTGCCCATTCAGGCCAGCAGTGAGTCAGAGTCTGGTGTTTTCTCTATGGCCTCCTTCTCTGATGATGAGGACATGGGCTGGTCACACTCCTGGCCCTCTACAGCCTGGCACTGCTTCCTGAAAGGTATGGACACACAGGCACACTTGTACACACAGAAATGATGACCTTTTCCTATAATTATGGCCTTGAGTACTTTTACCTTGTGGAAAAAACCTAGATAACATTGATAACAAATTGCCTGTGTAGTCAGGACTGGATCAGGCAACAGAAAATGGACACAGATCCTGTTAAGCCTGTGTTTACTCTGTCTAAATGATCCTGTTTCCTAAGTGTTAGTTGCTAACCTAATCAGGTCAGTATAGTAGAAGTCCGTTTGTACTTCTTCTCTGTGTTGTAAGTGAGGATGGCTCAATAAAGAGCATCAAAAGTCTCTGTCTCAGTGTGTATCTCTCACTTCCTGTAGGTCCAGCTGTCTGTCTCTGTCTTTTGGTCTCCCCCCTCGCTCCCCTCTCTCGCGCTCAATTCAATTCAAGGGGCTTTATTGGCATAGGAAACATGTTTACATTGCCAAAGCAAGTTTGCAATGTAAACTCTGTCGGACATGGGAAGCTATTCTCACATAAATAAATATGCCTCTAACGATCGTTCATTCTGAGAAAGGTAATGCATTGTATTTACGTGAAGCTGGCTTCAATAGTTGAGCTGGTGGTGTGAGGCTCTGGTTTGCCCAGTTGAGGTCGCCATTGTCCTTTGTGGATTCTTCCGGGTTGTCGTGGAGTGAGATGTTGTGGTTTTCTGCGTCGGTCAATGTTCTTACTTGATTTGCTGCCTTTCCAGCTACAGTCTGTTAGGCTGTAATCTACGACTCACTTCTTCAAGAGTGATCAGTAGTTCAGAGTTCACACCATTTCACGTATGGCCCAAGCTCTCCGGCTTTCTGGCCTGTGGAGTTGAAATTAGAACGGACTAGCCCTCATGGTATTTGGAACTGAGGTGACTCTTCGTCACGGGGGCTTTAATTCTAGAGTTGGAAAAGGGTTTGTAAAATATTTCTGATAGATTTTTGAAAACTATGCCACAATGAAATGAGGTTGATACTCTTTCATTTCTAAGGTTGCAAGTTCGAATCCCCGAGCTGACAAGGTACAAATCTGTCGTTCTGTCCCTGAACAGGCAGTTAAACCCACTGTTCCTAGGCCGTCATTGAAAATAAGAATTTGTTCTTAACTGACTTGCCTAGTTAAATAAAGGTAAAATAAAAGTCTATTCACTTGGGTGGGGCCACTGACTGGGCACACATTACCATAAAGCAAAACACTTTTCATTTTAGAAGACTGAATCACATGATATCTTTTCAAAAGTATTCTTAAACTTTGTCAAACATTTTATCCAACATTCAGATGCACGTCTCATAACTGAGGAACCTGTATAAACAAGAGTTAGTGTAATGTGGCTGTATTGTCTTTCCTTGAGGTCACAAATATGAAACAAAACAGACCGGGTCGTAGCTGGCTTCTCCACTGACCGTTTCCACATTCTCTAAATGAGGAACGATGTTTAATCCTCTAATTTGGGGAGGTAGGAGTATTTGGCCGGGAGTTTTCCTTTGTTCTACTGTGACCCTCTCTCTCCCGTACTGCATGGTCAGGGAGACAAGAGTCTGTAAGGAAATGATGACGTGGTTGTGAAGTCATAAAACTGCCCCCCCCCCACCCCCCCCCCCCCCCACCCCCCTCCCCTCTGAACGGGGGGGGGGGGGGGGGGTTGTTCACATCTCTGCTAGCCGATTCACTGAAAGGGCCAGTGCCGTGACAGCGTGAAGTAGATAGTAAACAGAAGTGAAATAAACAATCAAAATTAACAGTAAACATCACACTCACAAAAGTTCCTAAAGAATAAAGCCTCTTGTCTCTTTCTCGCTCGGTCGCTCTGTCTCTCTCTGTCTTTCTCTGTCTCTCTCTGTCTTTCTGTATCTCTCTCTCTGTCTTTCTGTATCTCTCTCTCTGTCTCTCTCTGTCTCTCTTTCTGTATCTCTCTGTCTCTCTCTGTCTCTCTATCTCTCTCTGTCTCTCTCGGTCTCTCTCTGTCTCTCTCTGTCTTTCTCTGTCTCTCTCTGTCTCGGAATGTTTTACTGATTCTTATCTTCCTATCCAGGCACCCGCCTTCGGTTCCACAGGGGCCTTAACAAGGAGTGGCAGGAGGCTGAAGACCTGGGGGACTCTGATGACGAGTCAGATGATGAGAGAAGGACGCCGTTCACCTCCCTCAAGGTAGCTGAACGTCCAGCTAATCCCTCACAGTTTTGTTTTTCACTCTGTTTGATGCGTTATGAACACACCCTGCTAATCGTCAGATCCGATATGATTGACTGGGTTTCCTCTGTGACAACTTTCTCTCCGGTTTGTTGATTGGTTTACAGAGCTATGGTTCTGAAGGTCTGAAGTTAGTGGCCCATGAGGACAATGTGTCCTACGGTCAGGCCGTCCTCAAACTCACCTTTGACCCCGGCTCGCCAGAAGAAGGCCTGTTAACGGCAGAGTGCAGATTTGATCACCCCTTCTTTGTGAAAAACAAAGGTAAACAAAAACAAAATGTCTTTCCAGTGTAAACAAATAACTGCATGTTTTTTTTAAGGGAACGTGGTGGAACTGCATACGGACACTATTGGTCTGAAGTCCGAAAGTTCTGTCATAAGAGATTGATTAAGGAAATGTTCAGTTCTTGCCTGATTTTCCATGGAAGCGGATAGGCCTATTGGTCGAATAATCTTTGAAACTGCATGACGTGCCTTATAGAACAGCCCAGATTCACGTCTTGGACAGGTTCACGTCTTGGACAGATTCACGTCTTGGACAGGTTCACGTCTTGGACAGGTTCACGTCTTGGACAGGTTCACGTCTTGGACAGGTTCACATCTTGGACAGGTTCACGTCTTGGACAGGTTCACGTCTTGGACAGGTTCACATCTTGGACAGGTTCACGTCTTGGACAGGTTCACGTCTTGGACAGGTTCACATCTTGGACAGGTTCACATCTTGGACAGGTTCACATCTTGGACAGGTTCACATCTTGGACAGGTTCACGTCTTGGACAGGTTCACATCTTGGACAGATTCACGTCTTGGACAGGTTCACATCTTGGACAGGTTCACATCTTGGTCTATGTATTTCTATGTATGTTAACATCTTCATACCTCTTCCTGTCCCAGGTTGGTCCTCATTCTACCCTAGCCTGACGGTGGTGCAGCATGGTATCCCCTGCTATGAGATTCAGGTTGGGGACCTGTGTCTTCCCCCGGGACACAGGGACACCATCAACTGTGATGACTCTGATGTCTTGGACACCTTCAGGAGGTACATAATAATATATCACTGTTGAACATCTGCTCCCAAGTGCTTTTAGTTTATTTAGAAAATGTCAAGCCACAGTCTGACTCTGTAGATAAGATGTATGGTGTAATGATTTCAAATGTATTCATCTTCCCTCCCTCCCTCCCTCCCTCCCTCCCTCCCTCCCTCCCTCCCTCCCTCCCTCCCTCCCTCCCTCCCTCCCTCCCTCCCTCCCTCCCTCCCTCCCTCCCTCCCTCCCTCCCTCCCTCCCTCCCTCCCTCCCTCCCTCCCTCCCTCCCTCCCTCCCCAGTTATGATTTCACTCCTCTGGACTCGTCAGCTGTGTATGTTCTGAGCAGCATGGCCAGACAGCGTAGGACCTCCCAGTCCAGTAGTGGCGCTGTCTCCCCCGACCCAGAGAAACTCTCCGGCTCCTCCCACTCCTCCTCTGCCAGCAAATCAAACAGGAGCAATACCTCAGGGACAGTCCCCGGCGGGGCCACACCCACCAAATGCAAACGGCCAATGAACGCCTTCATGCTCTTCGCTAAGAAGTACAGGATGGAGTACACACAGATGTACCCTGGGAAGGATAACAGGTGAGTAGGAGGACCAAACCTGTGTGCATGTGTGTGCGTGCTTGTGTGCAGAAAATGACTTTCTGCCCTGAACAAAATTCTAGATAGGTTTAGAATGTCTCCTGCCATTAAATGTCTCTATTATTCTGGTCCCCTCCATAAAACCTTCCCATATGACGTCAGGCACTATTATGGGACTGGAACTAGGATCAGGGAAGCGTGTGTGTGTGTGTCAGTAGTACTGTCTGTACTGTTCTGATACGCTGTTTACAAAATGGAAGGAGTTCTATGTTAGGAATGTCTCTTGAGTAGACCACGGCAGCCACATGCAGGATCAAATCAAATCAAATGTATTTATATAGCCCTTCGTACATCAGCTGATATCTCAAAGTGCTGTACAGAAACCCAGCCTAAAACCCCAAACAGCAAGCAATGCAGGTGTAGAAGCACAGTGGCTAGGAAAAACTCCCTAGAAAGGCCAATACCTAGGAAGAAACCTAGAGAGGAACCAGACTATGTGGGGTGGCCAGTCCTCTTCTGGCTGTGCCGGGTGGAGATTATAACAGAACATGGCCAAGATGTTCAAATGTTCATAAATGACCAGCATGGTCGAATAATAATAAGGCAGAACAGTTGAAACTGGAGCAGCAGCACAGTCAGGTGGAAGTTGAAACTGGAGCAGCAGCATGGCCAGGTGGACTGGGGACAGCAAGGAGTCATCATGTCAGGTAGTCCTGGGGCATGGTCCTAGGGCTCAGGTCAGTTGAAACTGGAACAGCAGCATGGCCAGGTGGACTGGGGACAGCAAGGATGACATCACCGGTAACTAAAGGCTTGTCTGCCTCACGATTGTTCTTACATGTTAGACCTAAAGAGTGTGTTGTCTCTTATAGAATACACAAACTGTCCGTTTTCAGTATTGATAGTTACACACACACACCCACACACACACACACACACACACACACACACACACACACACACACACACACACACACACACACACACACACACACACACACACACACACACACACACACACACACACATGAATTATGAATGATGGAATAAATGCCATTGCTGAAAAGTATGTCCTTGTATCCCCTGTACAGAGCCATCAGCGTGATCCTGGGTGAGAAGTGGAAGAAGATGAAGAACGAGGAGAGGAGGATGTACACCGTGGAGGCCAAGGCTCTGGCTGACGAGCAGAAGAGACTCAACCCTGACTGCTGGAAACGCAAGAGAACCAACTCCGTAAGGAAGGACTTTTATGCATGACACTGTTATAGCGATATCTCTGTATATATATATATATATATATATATGTATATACAGTACATTTTTTATCCATCTTGATTTTTGTAAATGCCCAAATCCTCTCTGGATACAATACTTGATGAGATTAGTATTTTTGAAATACTATACACTTGTTTTTCTGTAGCTCAATGTGATGCCATGTACAAACTCATCTAGGAGTAGTTGGTGAGACAGCTGTGCCAAAAAAATCCAACTACTGGCAAATAGTGACAACTTTTGTAAGGTCTTCACTGTTTAACCTTCACCTCTCTCTCCTTCTCTTCTCAGGGGTCCCAGCAGCCCTAGATGACCTATGATTCTCCAGACATGTGTTTGGCGTGGAGAGGTCAGAGGTGAACTGACCGACCAATCTGGCAAACCCACTATCTCTCTAGCCTGCTCCCAGATCAGTTTTTTGTTGTTGCTGTATATCCAGCTTCCTATGTTCATTGGCCTATTAAAGAAGGCACAAAACAGATCTGGAACCAGGCTAGCTACTATTTTTCTTTCTGCTTACTTCAAATCAATGAGACTTAACTGTGATGCGGAATACTCTTGCTTTTATAACCATATAGACAAGACTACACACATTTTAAGACAAAACAAAACATTTTAAGACAAAACAACAACTATGAACAATTTATTAAAAAAGCATCTAATCTAGTGTAACTAACAGTGCTTATATTTTGTTATATATTTTAAATAACATACAGATATGCCTTATTATTCTTTTATAACTAAGGCTTGGTTTTCTATTTGTTCAGGTAATTCCGTATGCTTGAAAACCTTGAGATAGGGGTTGCAAAATTCTGGTAAAAAAAATCCCCTGTATTTCCAGGATTCCCGGTTGGAAGATTTCCGGAATATGCAATGAAATCCCACATACTCCAACCAGGATTTCTGGAAAACCTGGGAATTTTGCGAGTTACTAGAATTACTGTACCCTACTTGAGACCCAGTGGTGCTAAGCTCGGTGAAGGAACAAGTAGCAGTGATACAAAATGTATATTTTTTATTGTAAAAAGAAAGAAAGAAAGGGAATTTAAAAAAAAGCATTTTCTTCTCTTCTCAGCTTGTTGTTCATATTGATTATAGCTCCATATACAGATTGACAAAGCCTTTCATACGTTGTATCATATTATCTGTGAGCTTGAAGGGCAATATAAAGTTTGTAATGCATATTGCCCATCTGTGGCCTGATTTACCCTGAAACACGGAGAGGGACATTTTCATTTTCTGTTTTGAAACTTCTTTTTTTTTTGCATTCTGTGTCCTATTGAACATAACCACAGATACCCTGTTGTCTGATTCACGCTGTAGGGCTGACCCGAACCGTTCTGGCTTGGATATTTTAATTTTCACATTGTCCTTTTCTAGCATGGTTCAGTAGAGGATGTGTAACCAGGCCGTCTCAGTACGGATCGGCTCGGCCCTGTAGTAGGAATCAGCCATTTGTTTGCCAAGCCACCTGGCCTGGCTTACATTTGGGCACATGGAGGTTTTGCACACTCATCCGAACAGCACTTCAGGGCCAAGCGTTCACTGGAAGTGTTTTCATTTCTTTTTGCACTTTATATACATATGTAGTCTTATACAGTACAAGCCATTAAATGTATGCTAGTGGAAGCTATGTGTATATGGATTTAATGACACGGTAGGTATATCTAGATGACATCTATCGGTTTTCACTTTGACACAACCATGGCCAAACTATACATGTCTAGCCTGAGTGCCAGTCGGTTTGTGCTCTCTGACATGACAATGAGTGAGTTGGCAATAGAGTACAAACAGACTGGGACCCAGGCTAGTACAAGTCATGTGATGTTCTGCTTGCAGGTTGCCATGGCATTGAGTTTATACAGTTTTGTTGTTGATAATGTACAGGTCCACGCCCCACCAAACTGTTGCACAAAATATCATTGTATTATTATATCATTAATAAAAGTTTAAACTTGCAATCTTATTCACCTTTTTTACCTTTTGGTTTGTGCATGTGTCTTTAGCCTTTAGGAGGTAGGCTTTAGGAGGTACCCTTTAGAAGGTATCCTGGGAGGTAGGCTTTAGGAGGTATCCTGGGAGGTAGGCTTTAGGAGGGATCCTGGGAGGTAGGCTTTAGGAGGTATCCTGGGAGGTAGGCTTTAGGAGGTATCCTAGGAGGTATCCTAGGAGGTAGGCTTTAGGAGGTATCCTGGGAGGAGGGCTTTAGGAGGTATCCTGGGAGGTAGGCTTTAGGAGGTATCCTAGGAGGTATCCTAGGAGGTAGGCTTTAGGAGGTATCCTAGGAGGTAGGCTTTAGGAGGTATCCTTTAGGAAGTATCCTTTAGGAAGTAGGCTTTAGGAGGTATCGTAGGATGTCGAGTTTAGGAGGTAGGCTTTAGGAGATATCGTAGGATGTAGAGTTTAGGAGGTAGGCTTTAGGAGGTATCGTAGGATGTAGAGTTTAGGAGGTAGGCTTTAGGAGATATTGTAGGATGTAGAGTTTAGGAGGTAGGCTTTAGGAGGTATCCTTTAGGTATCCCCTAGTGCGATGTGTTTACCTTAGAAACGGGTTGACCACCTCAGAATGAGGCAGCTAAACAGAATGGGGCGGCAGGTGGCCCAGCGGCTAAGAGACTTGGCCATTAACCACAAGGTCGCTGGTTTGAATCCCCGAGCTGACTAGTTGAAAAATCTGTGGATGTGCCCTGGAACAAGGCACTTAACTCGAATTTCTCTGACTAAGAGCATCTGCTAAATGACAAAAATGTGAACTAAAGGTATGTTTAGGTCCCTTATACTCAGGTCCACAGTGAATTACACACTGGAAATAATTATTCTGTGTTAAAGACGAAACAAGAAATACAAGGAGAAAGTAGTGAAAGAACAGAACAGAGACATGATCAACAATAGACAGATATGTGTAGCGCCTTCTTAACTGAAACAGCTCCACACAGAAGAACTACAGAGGAGAAACTAAGCTAACCCCAATTGAATTGAATTGTGTTTTTAAACAGACGTGTAAATTAAAAAAAAAAATGTTTAAGCATATTGCTCACTGTCCATTCACCATAACCCTTACGATGCTTCTATAGGGCACATGTGGTGTTACTGTACACTGGATGCCACAGCTCTGGATTCTTCGACCAGATCATACTGAATGAATGTCCTTTACTCAACACATAGGTAGATGACTTGACTAATTCAAGTGACTAGTAATGTAATGGCCGGTTAATACACAAGTACTGTAATTTTCATCCTCGCTGCCAGGGGGTGGTCACACATCACTTTTCTTTCATGAATGAACTGGCTCTTTTTTTAGTGCCACCGCCACCGCCACCATCATCATCATTACCACCATCATCATCATCATCATTACCACCATCATCATCATCATTACCACCATCATCATCATCATTACCACCATCATCATCATTACCACCACCATCATCATCATCATTACCACCATCATCATCATTACCACCATCACATCATTACCATCATCATCATTATTACCATCATCATCATCATCGCCATCATCATCATCATTACCACCATCATCATCATCATTACCACCATCATCATCATTACCACCATCATCATCATCATCATTATTACCACCATCATCATCATTACCACCATCATCATCACCACTATCATCTCCATCACAAAAATCACCATCATCTCCACCACTATCATTCATCTCCACCACCACCATCATCTCCACCACCATCATTCATCTCCACCACCACCACCATCATCTCCACCACCACCACCATTCATCTCCACCACCACCACAACCACCACCATCATCATAACCAACACCATCATCTCCACCACCATCTTCACCACCACCATCATCATCTCCACCATCATCTTCACCACCACCATCATCATCACCACTACCATCATCTTCACCACCACAACAACTTATAACTCAGACCACATCCTGCCATTTCCAAATGAGCAGTAAATAACATGATCATATAATGAGTTTGATAAGGAGAGGATGGATGGATGTGACTCTGACGAACACAGTAATGACTCTGATGACGAACACGGTAATGACACACACTAATGACCCAGTCTGATGACCAAGATCACTGGTGGATAGATAACAGTATAGAACCAGATGCTAAATTCGAAAATCAGATATGAGAATGACAATTGTTTTGGGGTGTGCCTGTTTGGCATGTCATTTTGGCATTAATACGTGTCACATATCAGTTTGCAAACAACGTAAACAAATATATACTAATTGAGTTAATAAATCTGCATACAAACACGGTTTCTGTTTTGCTTTCATGAGTAAGGCAGGTCCAAAATGCAGGTGTTTCAGCCTAGCTCAGTGCTTTCTGTGGTGGAGGGGCAAGCCAGTGGAAAATACGTAGGGTAGCGGTTGGTTATGTTCTCTAGTTGTGCCGTGATTGGGTGCTGCCATAGACTTACATTAGGAGTGCCCATCCAAAAACGCTCGAGGTCATTGGCCAGAGAAAAAATAACGTCAAATCATCTACAGTAGGTTTGATTGGATTGATTGTCAAAATCTTAGCTAGCAAGCTAGACAAGCAGTCATCATTATTCAAGTCAACAATCTACTGGCAAATCCTTTTCAAACCTTGTCATATGAAGAGAAATTATAGATCAAATGTATCAGTACTCATCGGCCATTGGACATAAACATTACACAACAAGTTGAAAATCCCAAATTCAACAATGAGTGCAGATCCTCGACTTAAGCCTCAGGTTCGATCCCAGGCTGTGTCACAGCCAGCTGTGACCGGGAGGCCCATTGGACCACGCACATTTGGCCCAGCGTCCAGGTTAGGGGAGGGTTTGGCCAGCCAGGATGTCCTTATCTCGTCGTGCTCTGTGTGTTCAGCCGCGTTCAAAACAACAGGAAACTCGGAACTGGGAAATCTCAGACTTCAGTGAATTCAAGACTACTGGGAAAATATGGAACATAATTTCTAACAGTCATCCAACTCGGAATTCCAAGTCTGGAACTCGGGCCTCTTTCTAGATCCTACAGGAAGGACCGTCGCATCACCTTCCTGTTCAAGTGAGCACAACAAGTTTAGTCCAAAAATGTATTGTATGCTGTTGCATAAATTATGTAATATGCCAG
This sequence comes from Oncorhynchus kisutch, assembly GCF_002021735.2. Classification (NCBI taxonomy): domain Eukaryota; kingdom Metazoa; phylum Chordata; class Actinopteri; order Salmoniformes; family Salmonidae; genus Oncorhynchus; species Oncorhynchus kisutch. The sequence continues at coordinate 50,371,124 of NC_034195.2, forward strand.
GGATATACACTGCTCAAAAAAATAAAGGGAACACTTAAACAACACAATGTAACTCCAAGTCAATCACACTTCTGTGAAATCAAACTGTCCACACTGCCCTAACCCATCTGGACAAGAGGATGTAAGAATGCTGTTCATCGATTACAGCTCAGCATTCAACACTATAGTACCCTCCAAACTCGTCATTAAGCTCGAGACCCTGGGTCTCGACCCCGCCCTGTGCAACTGGGTCCAGGACTTTCTGACAGGCCGCCCCCAGGTTGTGAGGGTAGGAAACAACATCTCCACCCCGCTGATCCTCAACACTGGGGCCCACAAGGGGCCTGTACTCCCTGTTCACCCATGACTGTGTGGCCATGCACGGCTCCAACTCAATCATCAAGTTTGCAGACGACACTACAGTGGTAGGCTTGATTACCAACAACGACGAGACGACAGTCATCCAATATGCTGTAATAGAAATAAGGCCATGCTCATACAAAAAACAAAATCGTCCTCCCTCATCTTGAACGACACCGACCACCACTGGTCTTGACTTTGGTTAGCAGGTCTCCCCTCTTACAGACATCACCATTTCATTCTTGTTAAGAATTGGGTTAGAATGACAGTGCTCCAGACTGGTTATAGGGTATGTGCCTTTTACTGTCCATTAGAGCTCCAAAAGCCCTGGTTTTCCGTAGTTAGAGAGTAGATAAAACTGATTCACAGTCCTTAAAACCTCATGAAATAACAATGAAGTGACCAGCAGCATCCTGAGAGCTGTTTCAGACACAGCATTATCTAATGCCAGACTGAGAATGGGACATTTCCAGGGCACTTCAACAAGATGAGCTCTGTAGGGGAGAAAGCTTTTAAAGGTTTCAGGATAACACATTAGAGTTAAATGGACTGAAGACAGTGCTGTGCTGTCAGTCAGTCAGTTTCACTTGAGATTCGTATACCTGCACATTATATTCTTTAAGGAATACCTTGATGAATGGAGATTATGCAATCAGTGGTAAGTGTAGAATATTACTTTACTGCCACTTTTTACATTATTATTGTATCGCAGTTATTTTTCTCAGGAAGAGTCAGTGTGGTATTGAACTAACACCCTTCATGGACTATGTGGCGTTGAAGTCTCATCTGCAGTCCGAGTCCAGTCTGACTTGTTTACCCACAGTCTGGGCAGTGGGCAGCTCCACTCATGTTTATTTACGACATGCCACAGTGAGTGTGTGTGTGGTGTGTCAGGAGGAGGAGGAGGCCTTGCTGTGCCACAGATAAAGCCAGCCACACAGCTCAATAATTATTTGAAGAATTCTTGTTTTTTTCCCCCTTCCAATGTGCAGCTCTAGCTCCGAGCAGGACTACTGGGCATGAGGAGCATGGTGATAAAACTGGCGTTTGTACATGTGGCAGTGGGGAGATACAGTGGGGCAAAAAAGTATGATGAAAATTACAGGCCTCTCTCATCTTTTTAAGTGGGAGAACTTGCACAATTGGTGGCTGACTAAATACTTTTTTGCCCCACTGTACATGAGACAAACGCAAGGCCAAAGTGACTTGTGGGTAAAAGTATCATAAGTGTAAGTAAGTAAACACCACTTGTCATACAGTTTCCCTCATCTCTATATTACATATTGGTTCAACAGAAAATATATTGAAAGGTCATTTTGTAATGTACGTAAGATTCAATTACTGGTTTAAATATTTGATTTCAAAGCTACTTTGCCCCCCCTTAGGGCCATTGTAAATCTAAAGACCCTTAGAGACCTGAGACTTCAGGCCAAAAGTCCCCGCTGTGAAACTGGCGTCTATAATACATCAGGTCCTTTGACAGAACAATTAGGACAAGAGAAAATGAGACAGTGAATGAGAGAGTGAATTGGTACCACTGGCTTCTTGGTAAATCACTACTGTCATTAGTGTAAGTTGTAAACAGACTACCAGTTATACAGTTTCACTCTCTCTATGTTGTGACACAGAAACATGATGTATTGAAAAAGTAATTCCGTAATGCATATCAGGTTAGTGAGATTCAATCAATGGCGTAAATCTTTAATTTAAAAAGCTACTTTTCCCCTTAGGTCCACAGTAAATCTGGTCTAAAGACCCGGAGAGACCTGAGACTGTAAAAATGGCTTCCATAAAATACATCAGGTCCTTCGACAGGAACAATTAGCTGAACAAATGAATGATGAACAGAACAATTAGGACAAGAGAAACTGAGACAGTGAAAGAGACAGTAAAAGAGACAGTGAAAGAAACAGTGAAAGAGACAGTGAAAGAGACAGTTAAAGAGACAGTTAAAGAGAAAGAGACAGTGAAAGAGACAGTTAAAGAGAAAGAGACAGTGAAAGAGAGTTAAAGAGACAGTTAAAGAGACAGTGAAAGAGACAGTTAAAGAGACAGTGAAAGAGAAAGAGACAGTGAAAGAGAAAGAGACAGTGAAAGAGAAAGAGACAGTGAAAGAGACAGTTAAAGAGACAGTGAAAGAGACAGTGAAAGAGAAAGAGACAGTTAAAGAGACAGTGAAAGAGACAGTTAAAGAGACAGTGAAAGAGACAGTGAAAGAGACAGTTAAAGAGAAAGAGACAGTTAAAGAGACAGTTAAAGAGACAGTGAAAGAGACAGTTAAAGAGAAAGAGACAGTTAAAGAGACAGTTAAAGAGACAGTGAAAGAGACAGTTAAAGCGACAGTGAAAGAGACAGTGAAAGAGAAAGAGACAGTGAAAGAGACAGTTAAAGAGACAGTGAAAGAGAAAGAGACAGTGAAAGAGACAGTGAAAGAGACAGTGAAAGAGACAGTTAAAGAGAAAGAGACAGTTAAAGAGACAGTGAAATAGACAGTTAAAGAGACAGTTAAAGAGACAGTTAAAGAGAAAGAGACAGTTAAAGAGACAGTTAAAGAGACAGTGAAAGAGACAGTTAAAGAGAAAGAGACAGTTAAAGAGACAGTGAAAGAGACAGTTAAAGAGACAGTGAAAGAGAAAGAGACAGTTAAAGAGACAGTGAAAGAGAAAGAGACAGTGAAAGAGACAGTTAAAGAGAAAGAGACAGTTAAAGAGACAGTTAAAGAGACAGTGAAAGAGACAGTGAAAGAGACAGTTAAAGAGACAGTGAAAGAGACAGTTAAAGAGAAAGAGACAGTTAAAGAGACAGTTAAAGAGACAGTGAAAGAGACAGTAAAAGAGAAAGAGACAGTTAAAGAGACAGTGAAAGAGACAGTTAAAGAGACAGTGAAAGAGACAGTGAAAGAGACAGTTAAAGAGAAAGAGACAGTGAAAGAGACAGTGAAAGAGACAGTGAAAGAGAAAGAGACAGTTAAAGAGACAGTGAAAGAGACAGTTAAAGAGAAAGAGACAGTTAAAGAGACAGTGAAAGAGACAGTTAAAGAGAAAGAGACAGTTAAAGAGACAGTGAAAGAGACAGTTAAAGAGACAGTGAAAGAGACAGTGAAAGAGACAGTTAAAGAGAAAGAGACAGTGAAAGAGACAGTGAAAGAGACAGTGAAAGAGAAAGAGACAGTGAAAGAGACAGTGAAAGAGACAGTTAAAGAGAAAGAGACAGTTAAAGAGACAGTGAAAGAGACAGTTAAAGAGACAGTGAACGAGACAGTTAAACAGACAGTGAACGAGACAGTTAAAGAGACAATTAAAGGGACAGTTAAAGAGACAGTGAAAGAGACAGTTAAAGAGACAGTGAAAGAGACAGTGAAAGAGACAGTGAAAGAGACAGTTAAAGAGAAAGAGACAGTGAAAGAGACAGTTAAAGAGAAAGAGACAGTTAAAGAGACAGTGAAAGAGACAGTTAAAGAGACAATTAAAGGGACAGTTAAAGAGACAGTGAAAGAGACAATTAAAGAGACAGTGAAAGAGACAGTTAAAGAGACAGTGAAAGAGACAGTGGAAGAGACAGGGAAAGAGACAGGGAAAGAGACAGTGAAAGAGACAGTTAAAGAGACAGTGAAAGAGACAGTGAAAGAGACAATGAATGGCAGCGCTGGCTTCTTTGTAAATCAGAACATGTACCTTCACCAGGGTCTCTTCATTAGGTGTAATTAGCTATAGTAATTCACAGAACGATAGCAGACACACTCCCTCTTGTTAGTGATATAATCAAGTGTTTGTGTGTGTGTGTGTGTGTGTGTTTGTCTGCATTGTTGTCTATTTATTATTGTCAGTCATGCTTGCAATTGCTTTTGTTCTTCTGCTGTAAAATGCTACTTGCCAGCTATCTGTAAACTCATAGCTCATTGGGTGAAGTATTTTATGAGGCTCTTATTTCTATCATTCATTGTCTTGGCCACAGACGACTCTCTGCTTGAGCAGATCAATTTTGTCACAAAAAGATGACGGGGATGATAGATCTATGTCCGTGACTGTGCTCATTTCACCTGTCATCTTAAAATTAGACTATCCTAGTCTTAATCTCAAAATGTTAACTACAGTCTTGAAAGGTGCTGTGAATTCAAAACGCCCAGTTGACATTCTGGAGAGCACCTCGGACAGAGAGATGTCTGAAGTGAAGTCTCTTTGCTCTCAAAGAACGGATCAGAAACCACCCGAGCGTCACCATCTGACATTTCAACAGGGCTGCAAATTGCTCTGGGTTAAAGGGTCCTCACCGGCGTAGTACAGAGGGGGGCGTCTGGCAGAGGGACTGGCTAAGGTTTAACAGGGTCACTGAGAATAATGAGACAAGAGAGAGAGAGGAAGAAGATGGAGGGAGAGAGACAGGAAGGGAGAGGTAGAAGGAGACTAGAGAAGATGATTTAGAACAAGGACCGGGGTACAAAGCTAAAGGGTATGGGGTCACAGAGAATAATGAGACAAGGGAAAAGAGAGGGAGAGATGGGACGACGGTTGAGAGAGGGGTGGTGGTGGGGGGGGGACAACAGGAAGGAGCAATAGTTTAAGTGGATGACAACTGCTGGTTTCCCTCCTTTTTAGTTTCCCTCATTCGCCAGCCCTTCTTCATAACCTCTCACTTTCTACCTCGTCTGTCCCTTAATACTCTCTCTCTCTCTCTCTCTCTCTCTCTATCTCTCTCTCTCTCTCTCTCTCTCTCTATCTCTCTCTCTCTCTCTCTCCCCCTCTCTCTCTCTCCATCTCCTCTCCCCCTCATTCCCTATCTCTCCCCCCCCCCCCCCCCCCCCCCCCTTTCCCTCTCTCTCTCTCCATCTCCTCTCTCCCCCTCCCTCTCTCTCCCCCTCTCTTTCTCCATCACGTCTGTGTTAGCAATTCTATAGGAAGAGAGAGACTGTAGATTCCTCTTATAACGACTTTATTATAAGATTGGCAAAAATCAATCAACCGAACCGTTACCAAGAACGGTTCAGAGTTGAAAGTTAAACAAACATAGTTGGATCTCTGCTTTTATAGAAATAGCACAAACTGTTTTGTCTACGTGGCAGTTTAGCAGATGTGTGGAAAAAGGGGCGAACATAGTGTGTAAGGTGATTGGTTTGTCTGTGCAGATTAAGATATCCCGAGGTTGATAGCACGAGGGCTCAACCGTGTTTTGTCACAGTTCACACTATAATGTGCTCCTTCCTGCAAGATTCCACACAGCTGACTTCCTGCAGATAGTAAACTCTCTTTATTGGAAGCTGTGCGAACACTTTGAAAAAGGTGAAAAAAACTTCCCTGGTCCACAGATGTCCGCCCGGCAACAGAGAGCTGAATTAAATAAACCCCCACGCTGATGGAATTTAGCCTGTAGTGTGACAGCTGAACCAGCAAGGAGGAAATAAATAAGTCACACAGTTAACCCACAATATACAGAGGATTTAACATCTAAGAGTTAACAAACAACAGATAGGGGATTTAAAACTTGCTTTGGATAGGGGGCAGTATTTTGATGTCCGGATGAAAAGCGTGCCCAAAGTAAACTGCCTGTTACTCAGGCACAGAAGCTAGGATATGCATGGAATTGTTCGATTTGAATAGAAAACACTCTAATTTCTAAAACTGTTAAAATAATGTCTATGAGTATAACAGAACTGATATGGCAGGTGAAACCCAGAGGACAAACCCCCCCCCCCAAAAAAAAAACATTTCAGCCTATCACTGTTTACAATGGCTGTCACTTTTATTATAAGTCCTCCCAGATTGCAGTTCCTAGGGCTTCCACTAGATGTCAACAGTCTTTAAAAAGAGTTTCAGGCTGGTTTTTGGAAAAAATGAGCCAGAAATGGTAGTTTTTCTAGGTGGCTCCCATTTTGGCTGTATTGTTTCCAAGCGGGTGAATGAGAGCTTTGGTATTTTTCTCCAGTAAAGACAATAACGATTCTTCGTCTTAAATTTGATCGTTTATTTACGTATTAGGGTACCTAAGGTTTGATTATAAACGTTGTTTGACTTGTTTGGAAAAGTTTATTAGTAACTTTTGGGATTCATTTTGTATGCATTTTGATGGAGGGAAAATGGGTGGATTATTGACTGAAGCGCGCCAGATAAACTGAGTTTTTATGGATATAAAGAAGGACATTATCAAACAAAAGGACCATTTGTGATGTAACTGGGACCTTTTGGAGTGCCAACAGAAGAAGATCATCAAAGGTAAGGCATTTATTATATCGCTATTTCTGACTTTCGTGTCGCACCTGCCTGGTTGAAATATGTTTTTCATGGTTTTGTATGCAGGGCACCGTCCTCAGATAATCGCATGGTGTGCTTTCGCCGTAAAGCCTTTTTGAAATCTTACACAGCGTCTGGATTAACAAGAAGTCAAGCTTTATTTTGAAGTATTACACTTGTGACTTTATGAAAGTGTATTATTTATAATACTGTAGTTTGAATTTCGCGCTCTGCAATTTCACCGGATGTTGTCGAGTTGTCCCGCTAGCGGCACGCCTTTCCCAAAGATTAACATCTAAGAGTTAACAAACAACATATATGCGATTTCACATCTTAGAGTTAACGAACAACATATATGCGATTTCACATCTTAGAGTTAACGAACAACATATATGCGATTTCACATCTTAGAGTTAACGAACAACATATATGCGATTTCACATCTTAGAGTTAACGAACAACATATATGCGATTTCACATCTTAGAGTTAACGAACAACATATATGCGATTTCACATCTTAGAGTTAACGAACAACATATATGCGATTTCACATCTTAGAGTTAACGAACAACATATATGCGATTTCACATCTTAGAGTTAACGAACAACATATATGCGATTTCACATCTTAGAGTTAACGAACAACATATATGCGATTTCACATCTTAGAGTTAACGAACAACATATATGCGATTTCACATCTAAGAGTTAACAAACATACAGGGGATTTAACATCTAAGAGTTAACAAACAACATACAGGGGATTTAACATCTAAGAGTTAACAAACAACATACAGGGGATTTAACATCTAAGAGTTAACAAACAACATACAGGGGATTTAACATCTAAGAGTTAACAAACAACATACAGGGGATTTAACATCTAATAGTTAACAAACAACATACAGGGGATTTAACATCTAAGAGTTCACACAGCTCTCAGGAACCAGCTATGAGTCAGGAGCAGAGTCACAGTAAGAATATGACGGTTTAACTACTAATCTAAGACTAGTGTTCAGAAGCACTGCACGGGTTTACAATCACTTACCCGTGTGGCTCAGCTGGTAAAGCATGACGCTTGAAAAGCTTGGGTTTTGGGTTCGATTCCCACGGGGGACCAGTATGGAGAAAACAAAGTATGAAAATGTAAGAAATCACGATTGGAAGTTGTTCTGGATAAGAGCATCTGTCGTTCAGTGCCTGAGCAAGGAAGTTAACTCACTGTTCCCCGGGCGCCGAAGATGTGGATGTCGATTAAGGCAGTCCCCCGTACCTCTCTGATTCAGAGGGGTTGGGTTAAATGTGGAAGACACATTTCAGTTGAATACATTCCCATTTCTCTTCTTTTGTGGAGATAAGGCCCTGTGTTTACTATGGAGATAAGAATCTGTGTTTCCTGTGGAGATAGGGCCCTGTGTTTACTATGGAGATAAGGCCCTGTGTTTACTATGGAGATAAGAATCTGTGTTTCCTGTGGAGATAGGGCCCTGTGTTTACTATGGAGACAGGGCCCTGTGTTTACTATGGAGATAGAGCCCCGTGTTTACTATGGAGATAAGAATCTGTGTTTCCTGTGGAGATAGGGCCCTGTGTTTACTATGGCGATAAGGCCCTGTGTTTACTATGGAGACAGGGCCCTGTGTTTACTATGGAGATAGAGCCCTGTGTTTACTGTGGAGATAAGGCCCTGTGTTTACTGTGGAGATAGAGCCCTGTGTTTACTGTGGAGATAGAGCCCCGGGTTTACTGTGGAGATAGGGCCCCATGTTTACTGTGGAGATAGGGCCCCGTGTTTACTGTGGAGATAGGGCCCCATGTTTACTGTGGAGATAGGGCCCCGTGTTTACTGTGGAGATAGGGCCCCATGTTTACTGTGGAGATAGGGCCCGTGTTTACTGTGGAGATAGGGCCCCGTGTTTACTGTGGAGATAGGGCTGCTTCCTCTATGTAATTAAAGTCAACTGAAGATCAATAACCCAGGGACGCAACAACAACAACGCAATTGCTAATGTCATGGGATCGACTAGAGATGAAGACAGGTCTTTGTACACAGACCAGACAAACAATCCACACAACTGGTACTAAACAACTCACAAACACATAACCTGTGAGTTTAAAATCAGAGATTACATGTCTGTAAAGTTGTGTAAATGAATTCTAAGCACGTCAGACACAATCAAAGCTAGCAAATGGGGTTTGCAGGGGAGTATCCCAGCCCCCTTCCTCAGGCTTCCTCTCCTTCCTGATTATGCACCTGTGAGAGAGTCACTGTCCACTGTCATAGGGTGCTGATCTCAGACGTTCTGGTTCTGTCAGCTGTCCATTGGTGCTGAATCACTGATAGCTGACATTACATCTAGTTTGTTTTGCAGTTATTCTACCACTTGTTTAGTGTTGTTGTTGTGTTGTTGTGAACCCATGTATGTCACGCTGACTACGAAAGCATTTGTGCATACAAGAGGAAGAAAGAGATAGAGCAGAGATGTAAGGGTTCATAATTTTCTGTTTCACACTGACTCACTGAATCTCTGACTCACTGACTCTCTGACTCTCTGACTCACGGACTCTCTGACTCTCTGACTCACTGACTCTCTGACTCACTGACTCTCTGACTCTCTGACTCACTGACTCACGGACTCTCTGACTCTCTGACTCTCTGACTCTCTGACTCTCTGACTCACTGACTCTCTGACTCACTGACTCACTGACTCTCTGACTCTCTGACTCTCTGACTCTCTGACTCACTGACTCTCTGACTCACTGACTCACTGACTCTCTGACTCACTGACTCACTGACTCTCTCTCTCTCTCTCTCTCTCTTTCTCTCTCACAAAGTACAGACATAAACCTAGAGGCATGCAAGCACTTTCTAAAGCCTATTACCATTTCAGAAATGAATGATTTGTACTTTAATTCCCTAATCTTAATCCCGATTTAATTCGCCAGCAATTCCCGAGTCCTTGGCAAGCCGCAAATAACTGGAAATCCAGCGTCTGTGTGTGTGTAGTATGTGTGACTGTGTTTGTGAAGCAGAAGCTACGGAAGGCGACGGATCAGACAGTGATGAGACAGACAGGATGTTCTGGTACTCACCTCTCTTAGAGGCTTTTATTTACAAGATTAACAGGTGCAGAAAGAATTTGTCAATAAACTTTGTACCGAAAATAACAAAACAGGACGCTGACATAAAGACTTGAATAAATCAAAGATATTCTCAGTATAAACTATTCAAGCAACAACTCGTTGCCTCTATATAAAACTCAGACATGGCTCTACTCTAGCCAACCTGTGACCTGCCCAGTCTGCTCTCCCCCCAGGCAAAGGCCGACTGACCACCTAAAAACTTTTCCCAGGAACCCTTGGTTGTTCCATCATGATAGCCCACAATACATTTCTACCATAAATGCATCATTTCATATGGACATCCCATAATATCATTACAACTGGTTACATTGCAACCAACACTTCAATGACTTGGGCCATAACTTCTTTAAGTCACCCATTCATAAAGTAATTCACACCCGGGGTAACTCATCGCTTTGGTTATTTCCCAATTACCAATAATTGTTCTTTGATGAATTGCAGACTAATTTGCATCGTTCGTAATGAACACCGGCTCCAACAAGGAAACAGCACGGAGCTTCAGACAAACAGCAGGTAGGTTAAATTACAGGTGTGCAACTTTCACTGGGGACCCAGTGAAAGTTGCCTCACACATTCTGAACCCTCACACATTCTGAAATTGCATTCTTCCCCCCCCCTCACACATTCTGAAATTGCATTCTTCCCCCCCCATCATTGGAATGTGATACAAAACGAGGCAACCGTGTGCTTTAGGACCATGAAGACGCCTCAGAGCGGTCGGGTAGGAGCTGTTTGGATTGTTTATCCGACTGGTTGAAAAATAAATAAAATAATAATAATAATAATAATAAATAATTCTCAAAACCAAAGTTGCACCCCTGATAAATTATATGATTATTCTTCTACTTCCAAGTAGATCGTTAGTCTAATAATATATTAGATGTAGGTCTAAATGGACAGCTTTATACATGGTAGAAACATGGTTAACAAGTTTACATACTGGCGTGAGTAACAATCACTTGACTTTGGCACCTTATGTCAAAGCATTGTTTGGCAAAAGGAATTCGCAACTCTAACCAACATGGTCTTTTGTTTCAGGATTTCTGACGATATATAGAAGAGATAATAAGGAGCCTTTCTCAAATCTTTTATCTGTGTCATTGTCTATAAGTCACGGATATGCGCTCCGTGACAGTGTGTGTGTGTGGTGCACGTTTGTGTGCATATGTGCTCCTGTATGTCTCAGTGTGAAGGTGTGTTTGTGTGTGTGTGTTTGTGTGTGTGTGTGTGTGTGTGTGTGTGTGTGTGTGTGTGTGTGTGTGTGTGTGTGTGTGTGTGTGTGTGTGTGTGTGTGTGTGTGTGTGTGTGTGTGTGTGTGTGTGTGAATGTGTGTGTGTGTGTGTGTGTGTATTTGTGTGTGTGTGTGTGTGTGTGTGCTTGCGACTTAAATGTAAACCTAATGGCTTGGTGTCTCTCAACTTGTATGTGCTTATGGGTAAATCTAGTCTATCGAGAGGACCAATCAGATAGATTTCAGGTAGATTATATTTTGAGTAAGTCCCCTAAAACAATGGTTTACATTGTCCTCAATGAACTCCTGTTGGTGTTGGATGTGTCCCCTCGGGGGACCTGCCGGGACAAAAGTACTTTGGTACTTCTTATTGATTTTAGATGTCTGTGAGGCAGTTGAAAATGATCACTGTCCAAATGACAGCGATGAGAGATTATGAGAATGTCTCACATGAGACTTTAACCTTCCAAATGGATTCAAAATGTTTCCCACTAGACTGTTTTGCTGTGTGCAAATACAAGTGTTTGGCCTTTCAATAGCTACTGTATTTACGGACTGTATTAAAAGATGGAGATACGGATGAGATAATACAAGTTTCAGTTGACAATACAAGTTGAAACCTATACATTTGTCCACTGTCCTAACACCTCTAGGCTCCTTGTAGTCTATCGCTGACTTCTTGAAGGTTTAAACCTCATCTCTCTCTATCCACCCTAACAGTAAGTATACAGCATGCAGCCACAGAGGCTTACCCAGGCCTGAGATACCATCACTCACAGCCACAGAGGCTTACCGAGGCCTGAGATACCATCACTCACAGCTACAAAGGCTTACCGAGGCCTGAGATACCATCACTCACAGCCACAGAGGCTTACCGAGGCCTGAGATACCATCATTCACAGCTACAAAGGCTCACCCAGGCCTGAGATACCATCACTCACAGCTACAAAGGCTCACCCAGGCCTGAGATACCATCACTCACAGCTACAAAGGCTTACCCAGGCCTGAGATACCATCACTCACAGCTACAAAGGCTTACCCAGGCCCGAGGTACCATCACTCACAGGTATACCATCTCCCTCTCCTCTTTGATGATATCGCTCGTCCACTTTTGCATTTGCTAACCTACTCTATTAAATATTTCACTGAGAATATTTCATTTTGTTAAGCCATTCGTCAACCAACAGACGGTAGGAGTGAGGCTGGAGAAGAGGAATCATGTATTTTTAATCCAGAAAATTGAGCCTGTTTCACATGAACCTCCTCTTCCTCCCTTTCTTCCTGTGACTGAAACGCTGTCTGTCCCCGTTGTATTGGGATGGTGTTATTAGGTCCGTTAGTTTTACCTCGTCCCGGGATTGAGACCATTCCATTGGTCCTAAAAGCGCAAACTCCACCCACCTAGTGCACTGAGCAAGATCAAACAAATGCACACATTCCTTTTTCCAGGTTGGTGCTTCGAGCTGATTGGTCCTTTTGCAACAGCCGTAGCGGGTTCAGAATGGTTAAGTCACGTGTGACTTGTAATATCACGTAGCAATTAGCCCAATAAAAAGTTTGTCTGACTTCATAAAGATGATTAAAATATACAAACAAGCATTAGGCAATGCGTTGACGAGACTAACAAAAATGGGTCTGAGAATGGTTTATATCAAAGGCAGATATTTAATAAAGCTTAAGTTGCAAACATTACATGGCATATTTCCAAGCATATAGATCCTAAGATTAACTTACAACACAACGCATGAACAAAGAGATGCTTACTAGGCCAGAAGCCTAGGGAGTTTGAATTGATCATACAGGATACAGGAGAAGAGAGAGAACAAAGCATTTAATTCCGTTTATATCATCGGAAGGTGTCACCTTTCAACTCAAGACCAACCAATTTTGACCAATCAAACGATACCAAGTTTACAGTGTAACCTGACCACCAAGGCCCAATCTCCACATGGTGTCACATAAACATATCTACATATACATACTACCTCAATCAGCCTGTATGTCTGTATGTAGCCTCGCTACTTTTATGACTAGTCCTTTTCCACTGTCATCTAACTCCAGGTGCCACAGAGCATATAAATTAGGGCAGAGCCTACACAATCCTGCAAGTCTGTCACTGATACTCAAAGGACACTCATGTTGAGTGAGTAGTGATTGACAGGTCTGTCAATATTTGAACCAGGATATCAGCAGGCGGTGAAACAGAAAAGACCAGTGGGTTTAGATCCCCCCGACCGTTCAGTGGGACGACTGCAGACTGAAGTGGGCAGAACAAGTCAAGGTGGATGAGAGCTGACAGAGATGCTGTCCTCCTGTGTGGTGTACATTTTAGGATGTACTCAGCCTCACGTCTCACCCCTTCTCGAGTCAATTGTCAAAAACATACTGAATACATGCAATCAACTGTACTGTAAGTCACTTAGGATACGTGTCTGCTAAGTGGTATACAATGACGATTGACTCAAGGAAGGGTAAAGCGTTGGGGGCTGAGGATGTCCTAGAATGTGCACCGTCCACATGGGGACTGCGGCACTGCAGCTGTTGCTACCTGCAGGCCACGCCCCACTGGGCTGATTCTGCAGCATAATCTGCTGTGTGATGGATGGGCTTGACACTCTGCAGTCAGGACCACCCAAACAGACAGACAGACACAGGCAGGCCACTGCAATGACAAGGTACTATGGCAGCTCAGCTCTAAAGGGTTCTCTCCCTTTGCACCCTATTCCCTACAGCAAAGGGGAGAGATACTATAGTAAAGATCTGAGATACTATAGTAAAGGGCTGAGATACTATAGTAAAGGGGAGAGATACTGTAGCGAAGGGGAGAGATACTATAGTAAAGGGCTGAGATACTATAGCAAAGGGGAGAGATACTATAGTAAAGGGCTGAGATACTATAGTAAAGGGCTGAGATACTATAGTAAAGGGCTGAGATACGACAGTAAAGGGGAGAAATACTATAGTAAAGGGGAGAGATACTATAGTAAAGGGGAGAGATACTATAGTAAAGGGCTGAGATACTATAGTAAAGGGCTGAGATACTACAGTAAATGGGAGAGATACCTTAGTACAGAGCTGAGATACTAGAGTAAAGGGAGATAGTATATTATAGTCAAGGGCTGAGATAGTATAGTAAAGGGGTGAGATGCTGTAGTAAAGGGGTGAGATGCTGTAGTAAAGGGGAGAGATACTATAGTAAAGGGGAGAGATACTATAGTAAAGGGGAGAGATACTATAGTAAAGGGGAGAGATACTATAGGAAAGGGGAGAGATACTATAGTAAAGGGGAGAGATAGTGTAGTGAAGGGGAGAGATACTATAGTAAAGGGGAGAGATACTATAATAAAGGGGAGAGATACTGTAGTGAAGGGGGGAGTATAATAATAGAAAGATATAGTTTAGTAGAGAGAGTACCTAGAGACCTGTGGCTGCCTGCATGTGGTGCTATTTTGACCGGGGAAAAACCTTAACATTTGTTCCACGAGATCATTTAGAGGGTGGAGATGATTTAGAGGGTGGAGATGATTTAGAGGGTGGAGATGATTTAGAGGGTGGAGATGATTTAGAGGGTGGAGATGATTTAGAGGGTGGAGATGATTTACAGGGTGGAGATAATTTAGAGGGTGGAGATGATTTAGAGGGTGGAGATAATTTAGAGGGTGGAGATGATTTAGAGGGTGGAGATGATTTAGAGGGTGGAGATGATTTACAGGGTGGAGATAATTTAGAGGGTGGAGATGATTTAGAGGGTGGAGATGATTTAGAGGGTGGAGATGATTTAGAGGGTGGAGATGATTTAGAGGGTGGAGATGATTTAGAGGGTGGAGATGATTTAGAGGGTGGAGATGATTTACAGGGTGGAGATAATTTAGAGGGTGGAGATGATTTAGAGGGTGGAGATAATTTAGAGGGTGGAGATGATTTAGAGGGTGGAGATGATTTAGAGGGTGGAGATGATTTACAGGGTGGAGATAATTTAGAGGGTGGAGATGATTTAGAGGGTGGAGATGATTTAGAGGGTGGAGATGATTTAGAGGGTGGAGATAATTTAGAGGGTGGAGATGATTTAGAGGGTGGAGATGATTTAGAGGGTGGAGATAATTTAGAAGGTGGAGATAATTTAGAGGTTGGAGATAATTTAGAGGGTGGAGATGATTTAGAGGGTGGAGATGATTTAGAGGGTGGAGATGATTTAGAGGGTGGAGATGATTTAGAGGGTGGAGATAATTTAGAGGGTGGAGATGATTTAGAGGGTGGAGATGATTTAGAGGGTGGAGATGATTTAGAGGGTGGAGATAATTTAGAGGGTGGAGATGATTTAGAGGGTGGAGATGATTTAGAGGGTGGAGATCATTTAGAGGGTGGAGATAATTTAGAGGGTGGAGATGATTTAGAGGGTGGAGATAATTTAGAGGGTGGAGATGATTTAGAGGGTGGAGATAATTTAGAACGTGGAGATAATGTAGATTGTGGAGATGATTTAATCATTATAGTGATTTCCTCACGACCTCCACATCATAGAAACGTAAGTGAAGCAATGCAGTAAACACATTGTGTGTGCGTGTGTGTGTGTGTGTGTGTGTTTGGGCTCGCCCGTGTCCTACATATGTAATAATTGAACATTCCCATTCTTGCTTGGTGTTCTCTTAATCATCAGAGTAGAGAGAAACCTAAACCAAAGCTTTCAAACAGCAATTGGCTCCATCCTGAACAATGACATATTACCATACATTGAGTACAGGATACATTGAGGAAATGGCAGTTGGTAATTGCAGAGAGAAGAGTATAAATCTAACATAAACTTTCTCTTAGTATGCATGCATGTGCGCTTGTGTGTGTGTGTGTGTGTGCATGTGCATCCATCAGTTCGTGCATGATTGATTCCATCACGCCGAAGCTGTTGCTGGTGGTTGATTCAACTCAATTTCTTCGTCATTTTTTCTTTGTTCGTTTTCTTCGTCTACATCCCCACAGCATTTTCCACAGCTGCAGTCTTTGAACACAGATAGTGTGACTGCCGCACAGATGACCAAGAGCAGAGCCATACCAATGCCCTAAAACAAGAGGAATCATGAAAATAGAAAACAGAATCAGTGTATGCAATAGATCAACAACAGCTTTTTCCTCACGGGTGCTTTTAAGAGGATTGTTTAAAAACTTTGATATAGGGGGCAGCATTTTCACTTTTGGATGAATTGCGTGGCCAGAGTGAACTGCCTCCTACTCTGTTCCAGATGCTAATATATGCATAGTAGTATTACTATTGGATAGAAAACTCTCTGAAGTTTATAAAACTGTTTGAATGATGTCTGTGAGTATAACAGAACTAATATGGCAGGCAAAAACCTGAGAAAAAATCCAAATAGGAAGTGAGAATTCTGAGGCTGGTCGATGTTAAACTCATCGCCTATTCAATTCCCTGTAATATATGGATCTGTTTCCACTTCCTACGCCTTCCACTAGATGTCAACAGTCGGTAGAACGTTGAATGAAGTTTATACTGTGTTGTGGGGCCGGATGAGAGGGGAATGAGTCAGTGGTCTGGCAGATTGCCAGTTCCTGCTCTCGCGCTTTCCTCATGATATCACATGATGTCGCCTTGCATTCCATAACTTCTACAGACAAGGAATGCACCGGTTGGAACGTTATTGGATATATATGATAACAACATCCTGATGACTGATTCTCTACTTACTTTGACCAGTTTATTCGACTTGTAATATAACTTTTTGAAGTTTTCGTCCGACGTTTGCCTGCATCTGCGTGAGCATTTGGACACGTGTACTACACATGCTAGCAAAAGTAGCTACTTGGACAAAAGTAATGGACATTATCGAACAAAATAACAATTTATTGTCGAACTAGGATGACTTGGAGTGCATTCTGATGAAGATGATCAAAGGTAAGGGAATATTTATGATGTAATTTCTTATTTCTGTTGACTCCAACATGGCGGAGAAATGTTGTTAAATATGAGCGCCGTCTCAGATTATTGCATGGTGTGCTTTTTAAGTAAAGTTTAAAAAAAATCTGACACAGCGGTTGCATTAAGAACAAGTGTATCTTTAATTCTATGTAAAACATGTATCTTTCATCAAAGTTTATGATGAGTATTTCTGTAATTTGACGTGGCTCTCTGCAATTTCTCAGGATATTTTGTAGGCATTTCTGAACATGGCGCCAATGTAAACCGAGATCTGTGGATATAAATATGCACATTATCGAACAAAACATAAATGTATTGTGTAACATGATGTCCTATGAGTGTCATCTGATGAAGATCATCAAAGGTTAGTGATTAATTGGATCTTTTTGTGACTACTATCTTTTGCTGGGAAAATGGTGTTTTTCCGTGGCTATGTACTGAGCTAACATAATTGTTTGGTGTGCTTTCCTAGTAAATCCTTTCTGAAATCAGACACGTTGGCTGGATTCACAACATGTGTAGCTTTAATTTGGTGTCTTTCATGTGTGATTTCATGAAAGATAGATTTTTATAGTAATATATTTGTATTTGGCGCACTACATTTTTTCTGGCTTTTGGCCAAGTGGGACGCTACCGTCTCACATATCCCAGAGAAGGTAACCTCTCTGGGGTAGGTATTTTGATGTCCGAATGAAAAGTGTGCCCAAAGTAAACTGCCTGTTACTCAGGCACAGAAGCTAGGACATGCATATAATTGGTAGATTTGGATAGAAAACACTCTAAAGTTTCCAGAACTGTTACAATAATGTAATAACTGATATGGCAGGCGAAAACATGTGGAAAATCCATCCAGGAAGTGGCATTCTTTTGAATTGAGTGTTTTTCCATTGAAAGCCTATCCACCATATAAAAGGATGGGACCTAGATTGCAGTTCCTATGGCTTCCACTAGATGTCAACAGTCTTTAGACAATGTTTCAGGCTTTTATTCTGAAAAATGAGTAAGAATGACAACATTTTCTGAGTGGTCGGTCGAACGAACAAGAGATTTTTGCGCGCACAACCCGGGAGCGTGCCATCCATACTTTTTCCTTTGTATTGAATAGACCGTGGTCCGGTTGAAATATTATTGATTATAAAGACAATAGAAAACCTGAGGAATAATAAAAATTGTTTTGACATGTTTCGACGAACTTTACCGGTACTATTTGGATCTATTCGTCTACCTGTTGTGACCGTCTTTGAGCCAGTGGATTACTGAACAAAACTGAGTTTTTTGGATATAAAGAGGGACTTTATTGAACAAAACAAATATTTTATTGTGTAACATGGAGTCTTGTGAGTTCACCCATAAGAAGATCATCAAAGGTAAGTGATTAATTTTATCGCTATTTCTGACTTTCGTGAGTAATATACTTGCCTGGAAAATGTTTGTATGCTTTTGTAAGCGGGGCGCTGTCCTCAGATAATCGCATGGTATGCTTTTGCTGTAAAGCCTTTTTGAAATCTGACACAGCGGCTGAATTAACAAGAAGTTAATCTTTAAGCCAATGTATAACACCTGTATATTGTATGAATGTTTATTATGAGTATTTCTGTATTTTGAATTTGGCGTTCTGCAATTTCACCTAGAGAGGTTTTAACATTTGGCGGGTTGAATTTGCAGGTAGAATCGTTCTGTCATTTGATTTTGCTGTGCAGTTAAAGCATTCTGGGATTGGAAAATACATTTAGGGATTTTTTAATTAATGATATATAGACATACACTACCATTCAAAAGTTTGGGGTCACTTACATATTTCCTAGTTTTTGAAAGAAAATATGTTTTTTTGTCCATTAAAATAACATCTAATTGGTCAGAAATACAGTGTAGACATTGTTAATGTTGTAAATGACTATTGTAGCTGGAAACGGCAGATTTTTTAAGGAATATCTACATCGGCCCATTATCAGCAACCCTCACTTTTGTGTTCCAATGGCACGTTTTGTTAGCTAATCCAAGTTTAGCATTTTAAAAGGCTAATTGATCATTAGAAAACCCTTTTGCAATTATGTTAGCACAGCTGAAAACTGTTGTTCTGATTAAAGAAGCAATAAAACTGTCCGCCTTTGGACTAGTTGAGTATCTGGAGCATCAGCGTTTGTAGGTTCAATTACAGGCTCTAAATGGACGGAACAAAGAACTTTCTTCTGAAACTCGTCAGTCTATTTGTGTTCTGAGAAATGAAGACTATTCCATGTGAGAAATTGCCAAGAAACTGAAGATCTCGTACAATGCTACTGTAGGCAGTGTACTACTCCCTTCACAGAACAGCACAAACTGACTCTAACCAGAATAGAAAGAGGAGTGGGAGGCCCCGGTGCACAACTGAGCAAGAAGACAAGTACATTAGTGTCTAGTTTGAGAAACAGACGCCTCATAAGTCATCAAATGGCTGATTAATTAAATAGGACCCGCAAAACCCCAGTCTCAATGTCAACAGTGAAGAGGCGACTCCGGGATGCTGGCCTTCAGGCAAAGTTCCTCTGTCCAGTGTTTGTGTTCTTTTGCCCATCTTAATCTTTTATTTTTATTGGCCAGTCTGAGATATGGCTTTTTCTTTGCAGCTCTGCCTAGAAGGCCAACATCCCAGAATCGTTTCTTCACTGTTGACATTGAGACTGGTCTTTGCAATCTCAAAAAGTCTCTTTTACAACACGACGTCACAATCAGAACACAATCAGAACACAATCAGAACACAATCAGAATGATTGGGAACTATTTCACGCTGAGAAGATTTTTACATGACACCGTCCAACCCCATTCAGCAATATGGTGGGATGATGAGCTTCAGATTCAAATACTTTCGGCTTCATGCGCCATCGGGATGACGTCAGAGCTATCACTATGTACTGGTTTTAATGTCTATGTAGTTTCACACATACCCGTGAGCTACATGAGAAAATGTTGTATAGCTTCGAAACATGGTTAAAACTATCATTTTGATCTCATGTATTGTCAGTCTTTGAATCGATATCTCTGTCTATGAATTTCAGTGATAACATTTCTCCAGCCCCATCCCTCAGCTTTTTACCAAACCAAGTGGTGGGGACCGGGGTGAACTCTTTATTGTTTTTTAAATCATAAGGCATGTAAGTTACATTCTTTAAAAAATCAATTGCTATATATCATTAATATAAAAGTTGTCTGGTTTCTCACCTGAGACTGAACAAGGAATTCCCGATGGTGATCCATTTGAGTGGGTACATCCTCATCTGGCTCACACCATTTCCGAGGAGCATCTTCATTTGCAATGACAAATGTGCCATTCCAGTTTGACTTTGCACAAGCAAAGTACTGGCCATCGAAGAACAGTATGATCAACCACACCAATGGAGGGATGAGGCTTGACAAATACACAAGTGCCCACTTACACGCTCTCTTACACACTTGTTTACAAGTAGGTCCTTGTACTATTATCATCACCACGAATGCTGTAATGGCAGGAATGATAAAGAATGCAGACGTAAACAGCCTGTTCCATTTAGGATCGCAGGGACACCTAAACTCCATCTCTACAATCTTCTCCAAGCCCAGAAGGATGAAGCTACAAACCACATGTGACACAAAAACTTTCTTGACATCTTTCTTGCCATCATTCTTGTCAACTTCCTTCTGCTGCTCTGTTATCTCTGTTTGCAGTCCTGTGCAGCAGCATTTTAAACACAAGAAAAATGTGAGTGCCGCAAAGATGACCAAGAGCAGAGCCAGACCAATGACCTAAAACAAGAGGAAACAGACAAATGGAAAACAGAATCAGTGCATGCAATACAAAAACTACAGATTTTTCATCAGTGCCAGTGGGGCTTAGTGGGGCTATCATACCTCTTTGCCCGTCAAAAAAATAAATAATAATATTTAGAATTTATTTTGACTAAGACACATACCGACAGAAAGACACATCAATCTCAGATCAATCATCAGAGCAAGCAAAACAGCGCCACTCTGTCTCAGTATATGTAGCCCATGCTGTCTGGATAAAATGAGTATGGCATGTCAAACTATTTCTGTCCAGACAGCATCAGATACAAGGGCGCTGTTTCACTCATTCAGATGCTTTCTCTGGATGCTTTCTCCTGTGAGATAGTTTTAGCCACATGCAATTTGAAGGAAAGTTGGCAGGTGCACAGTGCACTGTTCGGATGCCAAAATTATCACATACTTTTTTAAGTGATATTGTTTGACAATCAGATGGAAACATAAAGACTGGTTGTGTTCATACCACAGTAAAAGGTAATACATGTTGCAGTTAAATTACCCACACTAGAACCGCTGTCATTTGGACTGCTCATAAATGCACATTTAAAGTTATGTCCCCCTCCGTCCTTGATTTTTCCTAAATAAAACTGTTGTCCAAATCTTAATATCACAAACAGAACTGGAGTTATAACTAGTTTTAGGGGAGAATGGACTTTTTTGAAAAGTTCTCCCCTGTTGCCCCTCCTTCTTCCGACAGTAGGGCCTGCTCCTCTCCTTCTCCCGATAGTTGAAGGTGCCAAGGTACCATGCCCAGTTGATAATCACCGCAATAATTGCCTCGAAACTGAACCTAAACTATACCGAAATGAACTTCACACAGCTTATAACAACAGACGAAGTAAATTATTATTAAGTATGATGGGGAGAAAGGGGGAGAATGGGTGAGTTGACGGATGAGGGGAAGCAAACGATGCATAATTATGTAATCACCAATTGTGAATGAAGAACAGGACAGGCATTGTATTGTATTGGTATATTCTAATTATAATCTCAAAATGGTATGTACCCTATATCAGTCCACCAAATCCAAGCAGTTTTATCAGCCTACTTTGAGGACACAGTGAGAGCAGGTGTAATTTACAATAGCAAGAAGACCAAGACAAATTACATTTGCATTTGAATTACATTGCACATGCTGCATTAGCATTACTACACAATCTGAATGAAACTCAGACGGAAGAAATGAATCATGATGACATCTCTGATGATTATTCTTCTGATTCTGAGCCTCAGCCTGAACCTACACCTCCAAGGCCTAAGCGCAAAAAAAACCCAGAACAGTCTGCAATTTGGAAAGTTCCTGCTTGTGCAGGAAACCCTCTTTATACCGCTATTGGTCTGTTTTTTGACTCTGGTACATAAGCGGGAGGCAGGGGCGCTGTAATACAGTAGGCGGCGGGAATGCACCATAACATTGGATGCTAGTTTAATAGCTAGCACACAGTGTTGCAATAAACTGCAAATTAATTACTTAAAAATCATACAATGTGATTTTCTGGATTTTTGTTTTAGATTCCATCTCTCACAGTTGAAGTGTACCTATGATAAAAATTACAGACCTCTACATGCTTTATATAAGTAGGAAAACCTGCAAAATTGTCTGTGTATCCCCACTGTATATGATGAACAGGCGGGTGGTGGGACACAATGCAAATAGCCTGGTTAGCCAATGTGCGGGGGGGCACTGGTTGGTCGGGCCAATTGAGGTAGTATGTACATGAATATATAGTTAAAGTGACAATGCATATATGATAAACAAAGAGTAGCAGCACGTAAAAAAGAGGGGTTGGGGGGGGGGGAACACAATGCAAATAGTCCGGATAACCATTTGGTTACCTGTTCAGGAGTCTTATGGCTTGGGGGTAAAAACTGTTGAGACAGAGGGGTGCTGTTTTGTTTGCTCTGATACTTTCTCCAGTGAGATACATTCAGCCTCTTGAGAATTGAAGGACATTAATGAAACACAGAGAGACGAAAGATATGTTTTTTGCTCAGGATGTGGCCCACTATGTCAACTCATGTTCAGTATGTGCCCAAACTAAATCTACCGGGCACGCTCCACCAGGGAAAGTCTTTCCCTGCACACTGCACACTGCCCTAACACATCTGGACAAGAGGAATACCTATGTGAGAATGCTGTTCATCGATTACAGCTCAGCATTTAACACCATAGTACCCTCCAAACTCATCATTAAGCTTGAGACCCTGGGTCCTGCCCAATTTCAGTGATAACATTTCTCCAGCCCCATCCCTCAGCTGTTTACCAAACCAAGTGGTGGGGACCGGGGTGAACTCTTGATTGTTTTTTTAATCACAAGGCATGTAAGTTCTATTCTTCAAAAAGCTACATATCATTAATGTAATATATTGGTCTGGTTTCTCACCTGAGACTGAACAAGAAATTCCCGATGGTGATCCATTTGAGTGGGTACAGCCTCATCTGGCTCACACCATTTCCGAGGAGTATCTTCCTTAGAAATGACAAATGTGCCATTCCAGTTTGACTTTACACAAGCAAAGTACTGGCCATCGAAGAACAGTATGACCAACCACACCAATGCAGGGATGAGGCTTGACAAATACACAAGTGCCCCCTTACACACTTTGTTACACCCAGGTCCTAGTATTTTTAGCATCATCATGAATGCTGTAATGGCAGGAAGGATAAAGAATGTAGACGTAAACAGCCTGTTCCATTTAGGATCGCAGGGACACCTAAACTCCATCTCCACAAGCTTCTCCAAGCCCAGAAGAATGAAGATACAACCCACATTTGACACAACATGTTTCTTCAGTAGTTTCAGCCATGGTTTTGGCACATCCATCCTAAATGCAACACAAACATATAAATGTTTGGTTGAGAAATCTGATAGAAGGTGCACATTTGTGAGAATGTGTTCACAGAATAATTTTGTGTTTAAAGGATTGCTCTGTGAGCAAAGCCTTTTCAGGCTACATCAAAATAAAAATGCCCTGGACTCACCTCTCTGTTTCAGAATGAGGCAAAATGACAATGACAATTTCCCTTTACAGTAGCTCCTGTATAGATGCCAAAAGAAGACAACCCATGAGACGTCTCTTACGTGACTCCCCACAGAACTAAAGGAAATAGCTTGTGGTTAGTATCTGAGACCCAAGAAGCTGCATGATTGGAGAGACACACAGAGGATCTGTTACCAATTGCATCAGACTAGTTAAGACTGGGGTCTATAGTGCCACACTGTTAGAGAAAAGGGTTCCAAAGGGTTATTTGTCTGTCCCTGTAGGAGAACCCTTTTGGTTCCAGGTAGAACCCTTTTGGTTCCAGGCCAGAGAACACTTTTAGGTTCTAAGAGTGTAGTCTGCAAAGTTAGCCTGCCTATCCACAGGTTACATTTGCAGCACCCCTTTCCTGCAGTCAAATGACCAAATCACCCTCTAATGGCCTCATGGGTGGATTTATATTCATATTTTTCAGAATTGAATAATTAATAAATACAACAATATTCTAAACTACTGGGAAAATTCAGGTGTTTCTATGTTATATTTCAGTCTTCTGTGATGTTCTTACTGTGCGTATAATATTGGGATGCAAACTCAAAATTGAATACATTTCAACTGTGTATCTGACATAACCATGTGTGTGAGGTATATACTTTTGTTTCAAAGCCGATTTAAACACTCTGTGTGACCCTGATTTAGCCCATTGCAGTAAGAGTACAAGACCTACAGTATTCAGGTAGTTGTTTCGTTGTGTTTCTTGTGTGCATTTCGCTACACCAAGCAATAACATCTGATAAATATATGTATGTGACCAATAAACATTTAATTTGATTGGATGCTTTTTAGGATTTATTTGAATTAAAAAGTGATTTTATTCAAAGTTGAAGTATTTATTTTATTTGAACTTTACCGAATTGGTTTGGATTTGTTTATTAAACATTTAAGTAGAATAAACTTTTGAACGTTTGATCTATAGCCTGAAGTGTTTCTGAATGACTTAATGATCACAGAGGGTAACAATAGGTATAGATGTTACTGAAACCTTATAAATCCCAGTGAAAGGTGTAGGTGAGGGAAGATTTATACTGTTCATTTGCTGAAAGGATTTATATATATTTTTTTTAATGGATGGAAGTGGAATCGTTAACGACAATAAGCGTTTTCCGGCTCTTAAGAATGAGGAAGCCTCTGTGATCTAAGAGGTCGCTGTGATCTCTCCTTGGGAGAGACGTTACCTTCGGACCATGTTAGTGAAGAAGAGAAAGGCCACGTGGGAACCATCATCATCTGGGAGAGATGTTACCTTCTGACCAGGTTAGTGAAGAAGAGAAAGGCCGCGTGGGAACCATCATCATCTGCATGTTTTACTACACCCTTTTTGTAACACATTTTTTCTGTAACTCTGCTAAGGCTGATGAAGAGAACAGAGGTGTGATGGAGAGATGTAGTTAAATATCTTCCTGTTGATGTCAGCTACACAGCTTCCTGAGTTTGACTTTAACATTTGCTTCGGGCAACAAAAGAAGCATCTACAAAAGAGAACCATCTAAAATGTTGAAGCAGTTTTAAGTCAAAACTGTAACTCAGCCATTCACTCCCTCCTTGGTAAGCAACTCCAGTGTAGATTTGACCTTGTGTTTTAGGTTATTGTCCTGCTGAAAGGTGAGTTCATTTCCCAGTCTCTGATGTAATGCAGACTGAATCAGGTTTTCCTCTAGGATTTTGCCTGTGCTTAGCTCCATCCCATTTCTTTTTGTCCTGAAAAACTCCCCAGTACTTGCTGATGTCAAGCATACCCATATCATGATGCAGCCACCACCATGCTTGAAAATAAGAAACCAATTACTCAGTGATGTGTTGTGTTTGATTTGCCGCAAACATAAGTCTAGACCAAAAACATAACGCCACATTTAGACCAAAAAGTAGATATATTCCTTTGCCGTGTTTTTTGTGCCAGTATTACTTTAGTGCCTTGTTGCATGTTTTGGAATATTTGTATTCTGTACCTTCCTTCTATTCACTCTGTCATTTAGGTCATTATTGTGGAGTTACCAAAATGTTGTTGATCCATCCTCAGTTTTCTCCCTCCATTGAACTCTGTAACTGTTTTAAAACCACCAATGGCCTCATGTTAACATCCCTGAGCAGGTTCCTTCCTGTCCTGCAGCTCAGTTCAGAAGGACGACTGTATCTTTGATGTGTCTGGGTGGTTTAATACATCATCCACAGCATAATTATTAACTTGACCATGCTTAAAGAGATATTCAATGTCTTATTTGTTATTGTTGCCCATCTACCAATCACTGCCCTTTTTATGAGGCATTCAAAAAGCTCCCTGGTCTTTGTAATTGAATCTGTGCTTGAGATTAAATATTTGACTGAAGAACCTTACAGAGGTTGTATGTACAGAGGACAGAAGAAGGAGGAGTCATTAAATAATCATGTCAACCACTATTATTTCAGACTGAGTGATTCCATCTAATTTATGCAATTTGTTAATCCAAATGTTACGCCTGAATTAATGTGTGCTTGCATTAAAACAAAGGGGATGAATACTTATGCAACGACCATAGTTCAATTCTGTATATATTTTTTTATCTTCCACTTTGACATTAGAAAATATTTTTCGTAGATTGTTGACAAAAAATGACAATTAAATCCATTTTAATCCCACATTTTAATCCCACAATTAAATGTTAAGAAATCCAAGGAGTCTGAATCCTTTTGCAAGGCACTGTATATTATCTCTTGTTCCACAACCAGAACTTTGAAAAAAATACACACATGTGGACTGGGCCTCTATTTATCTTTTTGCACAGCCATATACAAAAGTCTGAAGTTATGCATCTTTAAAAAAATATATATATTTGACCTTTTACTTAACTAGGCAAGTTAGTTAAGAACAAATTCTTATTTTCAATGATGGCCTAGGAACAGTGGGTTAACTGCCTGTTCAGGGGCAGAACGGCAGATTTGTACCTTGTCAGCTCGTGGATTTGAACTTTCAACCTCTCTGTCACTAGTCCAATGCTCTAACCACTATGCTGCCCTGCCGCCCCGTCTTTAACTGTACAATATCATGAGTAGTATACAGTGCATTCGGACAGTATTCAGACCCCTTGACTTTTTCCACATTTTGTTACATTACATCATTATTCTAAAATGTATTAAATTGTTTTTTTTACCCTCATCAATGTACACACAATACCCCATAATGACTTCACAATACCCCATAATGACATCACAATACCCCATAATGACATCACAATACCCCATAATGACATCACAATACCCCATAATGACATCACAATACCCCATAGTGACATCACAATACCCCATAATGACATCACAATACCCCATAATGACATCACAATACCCCATAATGACATCACAATACCCCATAATGACAAAGCATAAACAGTGTTTTAGACATTTTTGCCCCTCCCCCCAAAACACTGAAATATCACATTTACTTAAGTATTCAGACCCTTTACTCAGTACTTTGACGCTACAAGCCAGGCACACCGGTATTTGTGGAGTTTCTCACATTCTTCTCTGCAGATCCTCTCAAGCTCTGTCAGGTTGGAGGGGGAGCGTTATTGCACAGCTATTTTTAGGTCTCTCCAGAGATGTTCGATCGGATTCAAGTCCGGGCTCTGGCTGGGACATTCAAGGACATTCAGAGACTTGTCCCGAAGCCACTCCTGCGTTGTCTTGGCTGTATGCTTAGTGTCGTTGTCCTGTTGGAAGGTAAACCTTCGCCCCAGTCTGAGGTCCTGAGTGCTCTGGAGCAGGTTTTCATCGAGGATCTCTCTGTACTTTGCTCTGTTCACCTTTCCCTCGATCCTGACTAGTCTGCCAGTGCCTGCCACTGAAAAACATCCCCACAGCATGATTCTGCCACCACCATGGATCAACGTAGGGATGGTGCTAGGTTTTCTCCAGATGTGACACTTGGTATTCAGGCCAAATAGTTCAATCTTGGTTTCATCAGACCAGAGAATCTTGTTTCTCATGGTCTGAGAGTCTTTAAGGGCCTTTTGGCAAATTCCAAGCGGACTGTCATGTGCCTTTTACTGAGAAGTGACTTCCATCTGGCCACTTTACCAGTGCTGCAGAGATGGTTGTCCTTCTGGAAGGTTCTCCTACCTCCACAGAGGAACTCTAGAGCTCTGTCAGAGTGACCATCGGGTTCTTGATCACATCCCTGACCAAGGTCCTTCTCCCCCGATTGCTCAGTTTGGCTGCCAGCTCTAGGAAGAGTCTATAACTTCTTCCATTTAAGAATGATGGAGGCCACTGTGTTCTTGGGGACCTTCAATGCTGCAGAAATGTTTTGGTACCCTTCCCCAGATCTGTGCCTCAACACAATCCTGTTTTGGAGTTCCATGGACAAATCCTTCAACCTCATGACTTGGTTTTTGCTCTGACATGCACTGTGGGACCTTATATAGGCAGGTGTGTGGCTTTCTAAATCATGTCCAATCAATTGAATTTACCACAGGTGGACTCTAATCAAGTTGTAGAAACATCTCAAGGATGATCAATGGAAACAGAATGTACCTGATCTCAATTTAGAGTCTCATAGTAAAGGATCTGAGTACTTACATAAATAAGGTATTTTTGTTTCATATTTTAAATACTTTGGTAAAAATGTCTAAAAACATGTTCTTGCTTTATCATTATGGGGTATTGTGTGTAGATTGCTGAGGAAAAACATTGATTTAATCCATAATGTGGACAACGTCAAGGGGTCTGAATACTTTCCAAATCTCAGCACAAAGGCCAGTAAATTATTTGTGGTTAGTGAGTGTCTGTGAGTTGCAAGAAGCTGCATGATTGGAGGATCTGTTACCATTTAATGAAACTAGTTAAAGGGATAGTTCCCCCAAATTACAAAATGACATTTGTTTCCTTACCCTGTATGCAGTCTATAGACAGCAATCCATGCTTTGGTTTTATTTACCTGGCCACTGTTTCTAAATGCTAACTTTTAGCATTCGTGGTACAAATCCAATGCAAGTGAAGAGTATCGATATGACATTTTCTTGACTTCATGTTCAAATTATTCATCAGTAATTTCGGGTTAACTTTCCCTTTAAAACAGGTCTATAGTACTAGACTGCAAATGTATCCTTCCAATGTAAACATTTACATTAAGAACCATGTTACATTAGTTGTTTCCTTGTGTTGCTTTTAAATTATTATTATTTTTTAGCTTTTTATGATTTATTTAAATGAAATTGGGAATTAATTAAACGTTTAAGTAGAATAAACTTTTGAATGTTCGATCTATAGCCTGACATGTATATGGGTTACTTTATGATCCTCAGAGGACAACAACAGATATACTTCACATGTAATTGAAGCCTCAGAAATCCATGTGAAAGGTGTAGGTGAGGGAAGATTTATACTGTTAATTTGCTGAAATGGTTTATATTGAAAAGTTGATAGATGTAGATGGAATTTTTAACTACAGGAATGGAAATAACCTGTGAAATTGAAATGCCTTGGGCAAAAAGTGTTTCCTGCTCTCAGGAATGAGGAAGCTAATGAGGAAGCTAAGGGGTCGCTGTGATCTCTCCATGGGAGAGATGTTACCTTCTGACCATGTTGGTGGAACAGCTGGAAGATGGACAGAAGAAGAGAAAGGCTGCGTGGGAACCATCATCATCTGCACGTTTTGCTACACCCTTTTTTCTTTAACCCTGCTAAGGCCGATGAACAAAACAGAGGTGAGAAGGTGAGATGTGCCTAAACAGCTTCCTGTTGATGCCAGCTACACAGCGTCTTGAGCTTAACTTAAAAGCTTGCTTTCTGGCAGGCTCACCACAAAACATTCTGCAAAAGAGAAACGTATACCGATACTGTATTGAAAGTACATCCTGTTATTCAACCAGCACCTTGAAAAATATACACAGCTGTACTGTATACAAGGCCTCTACTTCTGCACAGCCGTATAAAGAAGTCTGAAGTCATTCATTTTGAAATGCACATTATCATGAGTAGTATATCCCCCAAATGTATATTTGTTGGTCAGTAATCTCTATTATTTGGCTCTAACTCTCCTTAGCCCTGTTGGAGACCCTAACTCTCCCTATCCCTGTTGGAGACCCTAATTCTCCCTATCCCTGTTGGAGACACAAACTCTCCCTATCCCTGTTGGAGACCCTAACTCTCCCTATCCCTGTTGGAGACCCTGACTCTCCCTATCCCTGTTGGAGACACTAACTCTCCCTATCCCTGTTGGAGACCCTAACTCTCCCTATCCCTGTTGGAGACCCTAACTCTCCCTATCCCTGTTGGAGACCCTAATTCTCCCTAACCATGTTGGAGACCCTAATTCTCCCTAGCCATGTTGGAGACCCTAATTCTCCCTAACCATGTTGGAGACCTTAATTCTCCCTAACCATGTAGGAGACCCTAACTCTCCCTAGCCCTGTTGGAGGCCCTAACTCTCCCTATCCATGTTGGAGACCTGAACTCTCCCAGCCCTGTTGGAGGCCCTAACTCTCCCTATCCATGTTGGAGACCTGAACTCTCCGAGCCCTGTTGGAGACCCTAACTCTCCCTAGCCCTGTTGGAGGCCCTAACTCTCCCTATCCATGTTGGAGACCTGAACTCTCCCAGCCCTGTTGGAGACCCTAACTCCCCCCAGCCCTGTTAGAGACCCTAACTATCCATAGCCATGTTGGAGACCTGAACTCTCCCTAGCCATGTTGGAGACCTGAACTCTCCCTAGCCATGTTGGAGGCCCTAACTCTCCCTATCCATGTTGGAGACCTGAACTCTCCGAGCCCTGTTGGAGACCCTAACTCTCCCTCGCTATGTTGGAGACCCTAATTCTGCCAAGCACTGTTGGAGGTTTTAACCTGTTTGGGCTAGGGGGCAGTATTTTGTCATCCGGATGAAAAGCATGCCCAAAGTAAACTGCCTGTTACTCAGGCCCAGAAGCTAGGATATGCATATACATGGTATATTTGGACAGAAACCACTCTAAAGTTTCTAAAACTGCTAGAATAATGTCTGTAAGTATAACATAACTTATTTGGCAGGCAAACCAGAGAGGACAAAACATCCAGGAATATGTGTGTTCAATTCATTTTCTATGGGAAGCACTATTTAATAGGAACCTAATTGCAGTTCCTAAGGCTTCCACTAGATGTCAACAGTCATTAGAAATAAGTTGATGTTTTTCTTTAGAGAAATGAAGAAGTACAGCTGTTCTCTGTGAGTGTCAAGCCAAGTGGACTCTATTGTTTTTTGCGTGCGACCTGGAGCTCGCTCCACGTTGTTTTTATCCGCTATTGAACACAGTATATTCTGTCTTAAATTTGATCGATTATTTGCGTTTTAGGATACCTAAGGATGGATTAGGAAAGTTGTTTGAAATGTTTG
This sequence comes from Oncorhynchus kisutch, assembly GCF_002021735.2. Classification (NCBI taxonomy): domain Eukaryota; kingdom Metazoa; phylum Chordata; class Actinopteri; order Salmoniformes; family Salmonidae; genus Oncorhynchus; species Oncorhynchus kisutch. Next base: position 50,402,167 of record NC_034195.2, read on the forward strand.
GACCACGTTTACAGGTAACTTATTAGATCATTTGTATTTGGGCAAGTTGGAACCGGTGTATTTCTGAATAAAACGCGCAAAATAAATGGACATTTTGGGGATATAAAGAAGGAATTTATCGAACAAAAGGACCATTTGTGATGTTTCTGGAACATATTTTGAGTGCCAACAGAAGAAGATCTTCAAAGGTAAGGCATGAATTATATTGTTATTTCTGACTTTCGTGTCGCACCTCCCTGGTTGAAAAATGTTTGTCATTTGTATGATGGGGCGCTGTACTCAGATAACCATAGCTTTATTTTATGTATTGCACTTGTGATTTTTTGAAAGTCAAATATTTCAACGTTTTGGGAACAGGCTATCTGTCTGAGCCAGATCCCCGGCGACCTTGGCTCGGACACTGAGAACTTCCCAGTCCCAGGTCTCTCCCTATCTTAGGGGAGGGTATTAAGACACTATTCTCACATACTCCCCTAGGCTCTATTGGCGGGCGGATTTGATGGTTGGTGTGGAAGTATGTGTGTCGCTATAAATTGAAGGTCCTGTACTGTACACGTCAGAACGTTACCGTGAATAAACATTTAACTTTGGTAGACTGGGCCTCTCTGTCTGTTTTCATTTCTGTCAGTATCTTACAAATCCTGATATAACAGACTGAGGGTAACATAACTGAATTGGTAAATGAACAGGAGTATAGAATTCTCCTGACAATTTCAGAAACCGAGATTAAAACGACTTGCACTTGTATGAGTCTTTGATGAAACGGGGTTTCAGAACAACAAAGCAAGTTTATTCAAAATTCCAGAAACATTCATAAAAATCCAGATCAATCAATCAATCAATCAATCAATCAATCAATCAATCAATCACCAATCAATCAATCACCAATCAATTTCACCAATCAATGACAGGCAAACATCAACAGCAAATTAAACTGATAGACCGCTGTAGCGCCCTTAACTAAACCCTTATTGGGATGCCAATACAATATCTTTTGACTATTACAATTTTAGGTGAAGCACAATATTTAATTAAAAAGAAAAACTATTTCATACCTTCTACAACTTTATAAACAGTTTTTTTGGCTCCCTCTTCAGGATGATCAGTCCCTTCGATAGCATCTGAATACTTGAACAGCTACTTTAACACACTGCTATCAATGAGGTAACCTTAAGGATTCCTCCTAAAATGTTACTTTAACTGAGTGTAATGAAAATCTAAATATGAGTATAATAAAAATCTAAATAAGAGTGTAATAAAACTCAAAATATATTTTAATTAAGCTAAAAAGCTACAGCAAAAATCTTCTTCCAGCAGTCGACAGGTTGTTGTAGCTCAAAGAGAGTGAAAAATCATGCCTCCTTTATACCCTCCATTTTTATTTCTGCTAACTCACTGTGGCTAACTCACTGTGGCTAACACACTGTGGCTAACACACTGTGGCTAACACACTGTGGCTAACTCACTGTGGTTAACACACTGTGGCTAACACACTGTGGCTAACACACTGGGGCTAACACACTGTGGCTAACACACTGTGGCTAACTCACTGTGGCTAACACACTGTGGCTAACACACTGTGGCTAACTCACTGTGGTTAACTCACTGTGGCTAACACACTGTGGCTAACACACTGTGGCTAACTCACTGTGATGGCTAACTCACTGTGATGGCTAACTCACTGTGGCTAACTCACTGTGGCTAACTCACTGTGGCTAACACACTGTGGCTAACTCACTGTGGCTAACTCACTGTGATGGCTAACTCACTGTGGCTAACACACTGTGGCTAACTCACTGTGGCTAACACACTGTGGCTAACTCACTGTGGCTAACACACTGTGGCTAACTCACTGTGGCTAACACACTGTGGCTAACTCACTGTGGCTAACTCACTGTGATGGCTAACTCACTGTGGCTAACACACTGTGGCTAACTCACTGTGGCTAACACACTGTGGCTAACTCACTGTGGCTAACACACTGTGGCTAACTCACTGTGGCTAACTCACTGTGGCTAACACACTGTGGCTAACACACTGTGGCTAACACACTGGGGCTAACACACTGGGGCTAACACACTGTGGCTAACACACTGTGGCTAACACACTGGGGCTAACACACTGTGGCTAACTCACTGTGGCTAACTCACTGTGGCTAACACACTGTGGCTAACACCTACCCCAATGATGCATCCAGTGTTTAACACCTAATGCGGCCAACGTTCAAAAGGGTGTTTTTTCATCCCCCTTAACTCCCACCCTTTTCTCACCTAACCGGTCTCCCACACACACTGTGGCTAACACACTGTGGCTAACACACTGTGGCTAACTCACTGTGACTAACACACTGTGGCTAACACACTGTGGCTAACTCACTGTGGCTAACACACTGTGGCTAACACACTGGGGCTAACACACTGGGGCTAACACACTGGGGCTAACTCACTGTGGCTAACTCACTGTGGCTAACACACTGTGGCTAACACACTGTGGCTAACTCACTGTGGCTAACTCACTGTGGCTAACACCTACCCCAATGATGCATCCAGTGTTTAACACCTAATGCGGCCAACGTTCAAAAGGGTGTTTTTTCATCCCCCTTAACTCCCACCCTTTTCTCACCTAACCGGTCTCCCACACACACTGTGGCTAACACACTGTGGCTAACACACTGGGGCTAACACACTGTGGCTAACACACTGTGGCTAACACACTGTGGCTAACACACTGTGGCTAACACACTGTGGCTAACACACTGGGGCTAACACACTGTGGCTAACTCACTGTGGCTAACTCACTGTGGCTAACACACTGTGGCTAACACACTGGGGCTAACACACTGGGGCTAACTCACTGTGGCTAACACACTGTGGCTAACACACTGGGGCTAACACACTGGGGCTAACACACTGGGGCTAACCGATTTAGGGATTTCCAAATCCAACTAACTCCCTTAACATACTTAATTACCTTTAACTTTTAAAACAGTAATTTTTAATCATCAACTTTCCCTTACTCCACTCAATTCGAATCTTACTCCAACCAAGCGTATTACCCCCCATTTACATCTTAAACATCCACCAACATAAACATTTCCTCATTACAATTTCATTATCAACCTCATATGGACCCCAAGGTCTAAGGTTCCTCTAAGCTTAACAAATATAGTCTATACGCATCGTACCTTAAAGCAAACAATATTATAACATTTCATTATTACCCTCCAATGGGCCCCTAAGGTCTTGTTCCTCTAAGCTAAACAACATTATAAAACTGTTAACAATTTACTGCAATTTACTCCATTCCTCTAATGACCCTTGAATATCTTCCACTGTATATTACCCCCTGTTTCCAACCTTTAACATTTAACATACTTAGCCTTTAATCGTTCAGTTTTACAAATTCCACTCCCAATAATTTCTTCTTTTCTTTAATCAATGCCAATTCCCTCTGAATGTTAATTCTTTGTGGTCTGTGTGTGAAAGGGAACCTTCTTCATGAGTGTGCGTGGGCATCGGCAAGTTGTGTCTCTACAATGTCACAGAGAGCTGAGGCTTAAGCTACTACTCTTGTCAGTAGCTTTCATTGATTGCAAAAGGAAGCCTTTCCTCAATGGCTGATGGCTGATGATAATGCAGGACGACCGACGGCTGTAATGTGGCAGGGACGTAGGAACCCAATTCAGATGGTTTTTTTCAGTCCATTTTCTGTCACTGTTCCATTACATTTTGGGGTGGTTGTTTTGGTAACAGCAGGTCATGTGGAAGAAATCAGCGTCCAGACTGTTGCATGATGGATCAGAATTCATTGGGAACCACATACAAATGTATTACAAATCAGAACTCAACAGAGTGTGGTTTTCTTGTTGCTGTTTACACATTGGGGAAAACAATCAGATACTGTATGTACTGTATCAAATATGACAAAGCATTGTCAAAAGATCAGAGTTGGTCTTCCTTTGTAAACTCAGCCATAGGGGCAGTTTCGTGGACACAGATTAACCTTAATCCTGGACTAAAAAGCATTTTCAATGGAGACTCACCATTAATCTTTCTTTATAGCCCAGGGCTAGGCTTCATCTGCGTGAGATAACGCCCCTTAATCTCCACACTCATAAATCCAAAGTTTTAAATTGGTTACTTATTGATTGTGTAGAAAAGAAAAAAAGAAACATACCATTTTTACAAATGTTATTCATACAGTAATTTAATGCCCATTGCTCAATTTCTGGGCCTGGGTCTCAACTGCTTCTTCAACAGCAGGTAGCCTAGTGGTTAGAGTGGAGGGGCGGCAGGTAGCCTAGTGGTTAGAGTGGAGGGGTGGCAGGTAGCCTAGTGGTTAGAGTGGGGGGCGGCAGGTAGCCTAGTGGTTAGAGTGGAGGGGCGGCAGGTAGCCTAGTGGTTAGAGTGGGTACCATCTCAACTGCTTCTTCAACGGCAGGTAGCCTAGTGGTTAGAGTGGAGGGGCGGCAGGTAGCCTAGTGGTTAGAGTGGAGGGGTGGCAGGTAGCCTAGTGGTTAGAGTGGAGGGGCGGCAGGTAGCCTAGTGGTTAGAGTGGAGGGGCGGCAGGTAGCCTAGAGGTTAGAGTGGAGGGGCGGCAGGTAGCCTAGTGGTTAGAGTGGAGGGTTGGCAGGTAGCCTAGTGGTTAGAGTGGAGGGGCGGCAGGTAGACTAGTGGTTAGAGTGGAGGGTTGGCAGGTAGCCTAGTGGTTAGAGTGGAGGGGCGGCAGGTAGACTAGTGGTTAGAGTGGAGGGGCGGCAGGTAGCCTAGTGGTTAGAGTGGAGGGGCGGCAGGTAGCCTAGAGGTTAGAGTGGAGGGGCGGCAGGTAGCCTAGTGGTTAGAGTGGAGGGTTGGCAGGTAGCCTAGTGGTTAGAGTGGAGGGGCGGCAGGTAGACTAGTGGTTAGAGTGGAGGGGCGGCAGGTAGACTAGTGGTTAGAGGGGCGGCAGGTAGCCTAGTGGTTAGAGTGGAGGGGTGGCTGGTAGCCTAGTGGTTAGAGTGGAGGGGTGGCAGGTAGCCTAGTGGTTACAGTGGAGGGGTGGCAGGTAGACTATTGGTTAGAGTGGGTACCATCTCAACTGCTTCTTCAACAGCAGGTATCCTAGTGGTTAGAGTGGGGGGTGGCAGGTAGCCTAGTGGTTAGAGTGTTAACTAGTAACTGAAAGGTTGCAAGATCAAATCCCCGAGCTGACAAGGTAAAGACCTGTCGTTCTGCCCCTGAACCAGGCAGTTAACCCACTTTTCCTAGGCCATCCTGTTTCTCCTAATGCTTCTGATGCTCCTCCTCCTGTTTCTCCTAATGCTTCTGATGCTCCTCCTCCTGTTTCTCCTAATGCTTCTGATGCTCCTCCTCCTGTTTCTCCTAATGCTTCTGATGCTCCTCCTCCTGTTTCTCCTAATGCTTCTGATGCTCCTCCTCCTGTTTCTCCTAATGCTTCTGATGCTCCTCCTCCTGTTTCTCCTAATGCTTCTGATGCTCCTCCTCCTGTTTCTCCTAATGCTTCTGATGCTCCTCCTCCTGTTTCTCCTAATGCTTCTGATGCTCCTCCTCCTGTTTCTCCTAATGCTTCTGATGCTCCTCCTCCTGTTTCTCCTAATGCTTCTGATGCTCCTCCTCCTGTTTCTCCTAATGCTTCTGATGCTCCTCCTCCTGTTTCTCCTAATGCTTCTGATGCTCCTCCTCCTGTTTCTCCTAATGCTTCTGATGCTCCTCCTCCTGTTTCTCCTAATGCTTCTGATGCTCCTCCTCCTGTTTCTCCTAATGCTTCTGCTGCTCCTCCTCCTGCGGCTGCTCCTGCAGCTGCTCCTCCTGCGGCTGCTCCTCCAGCTGCTGCTCCTCCTGCTGCTGTTCCTCCTGCTGCTGCTCCTCCTGCTGCAGCTCCTCCTGCTGCTCCTCCTCCTGCTGCTCCTCCTCCTCCTGCTGCTGCTTGTTCTGCTCCTCCTCCTACTGCTCCTCCTTCTCCTCCTGCTGCTGCTGCTTGTTCTGCTCCTCTGCAGGAGTCGGTGAAGCCTTTGCATAGGAATCCTATGACGATCACTCCTACGGCCGAGATAATAGCCATAGCAATGATCTAAAACAAGAGGAATCATGAAAATAGAAAACAGAATCAGTGTATGTAATACAACAACAACAGCTTTTTCATAACTGTTGTTTTTAAGAGCTGTTTACCAAACCAGGTGGTGGGACTGGGAGGTCCGCTTTGTGTTTTTTTGAATCCCGGATTGAAATCAACTCAAAAGGCATTTCTAAGTTGTTTTCTTCAAAAATCAATTGCTAAATATCATTAATGTAAAAGATTGGTCTGTTTTCTCACCTGAGATTTGAGTTTCTGATAATGGAAATTCTGATTGTTATCAGTCTCTTTTTGCGTACACATTTTCTTAGGAGACTGTTCATTAAGAATGACATCTGTTTCATTCCAGTTTGTCATTACACAAGCAAAGTACCTGCCATCGAAGAACAGTATGATCGACCACATCAAGGGAGGGATGAGACATGAACTAAAACACTTCATCTTTCCTTGGTTACAACTAGGTCCTTGTACTTTTAGCATCACTATGAATGTTATGATTGCAGGAGCGATAAAGATTGCTAACACAAACCAAGCTTTCGTTGCAGGATCGCAGGGACAGATAAACTCCATCTCCAGAATCTTCTCCAAGCCCAGAAGGCAGACGCTACAAGCCACATTAGACACAAGATTATCCGGGACCTTTCCCTTCGATTCTTTGATCCATTGTTGTATCGCCTGCATTCTAAATGCAAAATAAAAATAGAAATGTTTGGTTCAAAAATCTGATGTGTTCACAGAATAATTTTGTGTTTAAAGGTTTGCTCTGTGAGCAGAGTCTTATCAGACTACATCAAAAGAAAAATGCCCCGGACTCACCCGTCTGCTTTCACAATGTAGAAAAATTACTGAACAACTACAGTTTCCCTTTAGCTATATGTCAAAGGAGGACAACCCATGAAACGTTTCTTATGTTATTCAGCGCAGAACTAAAGGAAACAGCTTTTGGTTAGTGTCTGAGAGACAAGAAGCTGCATAATTGGAGAGATGCACAGACGATCTGTTGCGAGTTGTATCAAACAATATAAGACTGGTCTATAGTGCTGACTACCAACAGCCTACATTTGCGTTAAGACCTCTGTTACAATAGTTATTTCTTGTATTTGATGATGTATTTGAATGAAATAGGGAATTGATTAAAAGAAGTAGAAAAAATATTTTGGACATTTAAACAATCCCGAATTCGGTTTGCCTGAAATGCTTATGGGTAACTTTCTGAACCGCAGAGGTCAGCAACAGATATACTGCACATGTAATTAAAGCCTTAGAAATCCAAGTGAAATGTGTAGGTGAGGGAAGATTTAAACTGTTAATATGCTTGAAGCGTTTATATATTTTTTACATTGTTTTTATTCATTTTTTTGATGAACAGAACAGAGGTGAGAAGGTGAGATGTGGCTAAACAGCTTCCTGTTGATGTCAGCGTTTGACTTTAAAGCTTGCTTCGGGTAGGCTCACCACAAAAGCATCTGCATAAGAGAAACATTTACAGTTTGACACAGTTATATCATCATTGTACAACCTTGACAAACATACACACTACTTCTTTTTTTGCACAGACATATACAAAAGTCTGAAGTTATGAATTTTGAATCGTACAATATCATGAGTAGTACTGTATATCCCAACATGTTCTATTTGTTGGTCAGTAATCTCTATTATCTGTCTCCAACTCTCCCTATCCCTGTTGGAGACCCTAACTCTCCCTATCCCTGTTGGAGACCCTAACTCTCCCTATCCCTGTTGGAGACTCTAACTCTCCCTATCCCTGTTGGAGACCCTAACTCTCCCTATCCCTGTTGGAGACCCTAACTCTCCCTATCCCTGTTGGAGACCCTAACTCTCCCTATCCCTGTTGGAGACCCTAACTCTCCCTATCCCTGTTGGAGACCCTAACTCTCCCTATCCCTGTTGGAGACCCTAACTCTCCCTATCCCTGTTGGAGACCCTAACTCTCCCTATCCCTGTTGGAGACCCTAACTCTCCCTATCCCTGTTGGAGACCCTAACTCTCCCTATCCCTGTTGGAGATACTAACTCTCCCTATCCCTGTTGGAGACCCTAACTCTCCCTAGACCTGTTGGAGACCCTAACTCTCCCTATCCCTGTTGGAGACACTAACTCTCCTATCCCTGTTGGAGACCCTAACTCTCCCAAGCCCTGTTGGAGACCCTAACTCTCCCTATCCATGTTGGAGACCCTAACTCTCCCTAGACCTGTTGGACACCCTAACTCTCCCTATCCCTGTTGGAGACCCTAACTCTCCCTATCCCTGTTGGAGACCCTAACTCTCCCTATCCCTGTTGGAGTCCCTAACTCTCCCTATCCCTGTTGGAGACCCTAACTCTCCCTATCCCTGTTGGAGACCCTAACTCTCCCTATCCCTGTTGGAGACCCTAACTCTCCCTATCCCTGTTGGAGACCCTAACTCTCCCTATCCCTGTTGGAGACCCTAACTCTCCCTATCCCTGTTGGAGACCCTAACTCTCCCTATCCTTGTTGGAGACCCTAACTCTCCCTAGACCTGTTGGAGACCCTAACTCTCCCTATCCCTGTTGGAGACCCTAACTCTCCCTATCCCTGTTGGAGAACTGAACTCTCCCTATCCCTGTTGGAGACCCTAACTCTCCCTATCCCTGTTGGAGTCCCTAACTCTCCCAAGCCCTGTTGGAGACCCTAACTCTCCCTATCCCTGTTGGAGACCCTAACTCTCCCTATCCCTGTTGGAGACCCTAACTCTCCCTATCCCTGTTGGAGACCCTAACTCTCCCTATCCCTGTTGGAGACCCTAACTCTCCCTAGACCTGTTGGAGACCCTAACTCTCCCTATCCCTGTTGGAGACACTAACTCTCCCTATCCATGTTGGAGACCCTAACTCTCCCAAGCCCTGTTGGAGACCCTAACTCTCCCTATCCATGTTGGAGACCCTAACTCTCCCTAGACCTGTTGGAGACCCTAACTCTCCCTATCCCTGTTGGAGACCCTAACTCTCCCTAGACCTGTTGGAGACCCTAACTCTCCCTATCCCTGTTGGAGACCCTAACTCTCCCTATCCATGTTGGAGACCTGAACTCTCCCTAGCCCTGTTGGAGACCCTAACTCTCCCTATCCCTGTTGGAGACCCTAACTCTCCCTATCCCTGTTGGAGACCCTAACTCTCCCTATCCTTGTTGGAGACCCTAACTCTCCCTAGACCTGTTGGAGACCCTAACTCTCCCTATCCCTGTTGGAGACCCTAACTCTCCCTAGACCTGTTGGAGACCCTAACTCTCCCTAGACCTGTTGGAGACCCTAACTCTCCCTATCCATGTTGGAGACCCTAACTCTCCCTAGACCTGTTGGAGACCCTAACTCTCCCTATCCATGTTGGAGACCCTAACTCTCCTTAGCCCTGTTGGAGACCCTAACTCTCCCTATCCCTGTTGGAGATACTAACTCTCCCTATCCCTGTTGGAGACCTTAACTCTCCCTAGACCTGTTGGAGACCCTAACTCTTCCTATCCCTGTTGGAGACACTAACTCTCCCTATCCCTGTTGGAGACCCTAACTCTCCCAAGCCCTGTTGGAGACCCTAACTCTCCCTATCCATGTTGGAGACCCTAACTCTCCCTAGACCTGTTGGACACCCTAACTCTCCCTATCCCTGTTGGAGACCCTAACTCTCCCTATCCCTGTTGGAGACCCTAACTCTCCCTATCCATGTTGGAGTCCCTAACTCTCCCTATCCCTGTTGGAGACCCTAACTCTCCCTATCCCTGTTGGAGACCCTAACTCTCCCTATCCCTGTTGGAGACCCTAACTCTCCCTATCCCTGTTGGAGACCCTAACTCTCCCTATCCCTGTTGGAGACCCTAACTCTCCCTATCCCTGTTGGAGACCCTAACTCTCCCTATCCTTGTTGGAGACCCTAACTCTCCCTAGACCTGTTGGAGACCCTAACTCTCCCTATCCCTGTTGGAGACCCTAACTCTCCCTAGACCTGTTGGAGACCCTAACTCTCCCTAGACCTGTTGGAGACCCTAACTCTCCCTATCCATGTTGGAGACCCTAACTCTCCCTAGACCTGTTGGAGACCCTAACTCTCCCTAGACCTGTTGGAGACCCTAACTCTCCCTATCCATGTTGGAGACCCTAACTCTCCTTAGCCCTGTTGGAGACCCTAACTCTCCCTATCCCTGTTGGAGATACTAACTCTCCCTATCCCTGTTGGAGACCCTAACTCTCCTTAGCCCTGTTGGAGACCCTAACTCTCCCTATCCCTGTTGGAGACCCTAACTCTCCCTAGACCTGTTGGAGACCCTAACTCTCCCTATCCCTGTTGGAGACCCTAACTCTCCCTAGACCTGTTGGAGACCCTAACTCTCCCTATCCCTGTTGGAGACCCTAACTCTCCCTAGACCTGTTGGAGACCCTAACTCTCCCTATCCCTGTTGGAGACCCTAACTCTCCCTATCCCTGTTGGAGACCCTAACTCTCCCTATCCCTGTTGGAGACCCTAACTCTCCCTAGACCTGTTGGAGACCCTAACTCTCCCTATCCCTGTTGGAGACCCTAACTCTCCCTAGACCTGTTGGAGACCCTAACTCTCCCTATCCCTGTTGGAGACCCTAACTCTCCCTAGACCTGTTGGAGACCCTAACTCTCCCTATCCCTGTTGGAGACCCTAACTCTCCCTATCCCTGTTGGAGACCCTAACTCTCCCTATCCCTGTTGGAGACCCTAACTCTCCCTAGACCTGTTGGAGACCCTAACTCTCCCTATCCCTGTTGGAGACCCTAACTCTCCCTATCCCTGTTGGAGACCCTAACTCTCCCTATCCCTGTTGGAGACCCTAACTCTCCCTATCCCTGTTGGAGACCCTAACTCTCCCTATCCCTGTTGGAGACCCTAACTCTCCCTATCCCTGTTGGAGTCCCTAACTCTCCCAAGCCCTGTTGGAGACCCTAACTCTCCCTATCCCTGTTGGAGACCCTAACTCTCCCTATCCCTGTTGGAGACCCTAACTCTCCCTATCCCTGTTGGAGACCCTAACTCTCCCTATCCCTGTTGGAGACCCTAACTCTCCCTAGACCTGTTGGAGACCCTAACTCTCCCTATCCCTGTTGGAGACACTAACTCTCCCTATCCATGTTGGAGACCCTAACTCTCCCAAGCCCTGTTGGAGACCCTAACTCTCCCTATCCATGTTGGAGACCCTAACTCTCCCTAGACCTGTTGGAGACCCTAACTCTCCCTATCCCTGTTGGAGACCCTAACTCTAACTAGACCTGTTGGAGACCCTAACTCTCCCTATCCCTGTTGGAGACCCTAACTCTCCCTATCCATGTTGGAGACCTGAACTCTCCCTAGCCCTGTTGGAGACCCTAACTCTCCCTATCCCTGTTGGAGACCCTAACTCTCCCTATCCCTGTTGGAGACCCTAACTCTCCCTATCCTTGTTGGAGACCCTAACTCTCCCTAGACCTGTTGGAGACCCTAACTCTCCCTATCCCTGTTGGAGACCCTAACTCTCCCTAGACCTGTTGGAGACCCTAACTCTCCCTAGACCTGTTGGAGACCCTAACTCTCCCTATCCATGTTGGAGACCCTAACTCTCCCTAGACCTGTTGGAGACCCTAACTCTCCCTATCCATGTTGGAGACCCTAACTCTCCTTAGCCCTGTTGGAGACCCTAACTCTCCCTATCCCTGTTGGAGATACTAACTCTCCCTATCCCTGTTGGAGACCCTAACTCTCCCTAGACCTGTTGGAGACCCTAACTCTCCCTATCCCTGTTGGAGACACTAACTCTCCCTATCCCTGTTGGAGACCCTAACTCTCCCAAGCCCTGTTGGAGACCCTAACTCTCCCTATCCATGTTGGAGACCCTAACTCTCCCTAGACCTGTTGGACACCCTAACTCTCCCTATCCCTGTTGGAGATCCTAACTCTCCCTATCCCTGTTGGAGACCCTAACTCTCCCTATCCATGTTGGAGTCCCTAACTCTCCCTATCCCTGTTGGAGACCCTAAATCTCCCTATCCCTGTTGGAGACCCTAACTCTCCCTATCCCTGTTGGAGACCCTAACTCTCCCTATCCCTGTTGGAGACCCTAACTCTCCCTATCCCAGTTGGAGACCCTAACTCTCCCTATCCCTGTTGGAGACCCTAACTCTCCCTATCCTTGTTGGAGACCCTAACTCTCCCTAGACCTGTTGGAGACCCTAACTCTCCCTATCCCTGTTGGAGACCCTAACTCTCCCTAGACCTGTTGGAGACCCTAACTCTCCCTAGACCTGTTGGAGACCCTAACTCTCCCTATCCATGTTGGAGACCCTAACTCTCCCTAGACCTGTTGGAGACCCTAACTCTCCCTAGACCTGTTGGAGACCCTAACTCTCCCTATCCCTGTTGGAGACCCTAACTCTCCCTATCCCTGTTGGAGACCCTAACTCTCCCTATCCCTGTTGGAGACCCTAACTCTCCCTATCCCTGTTGGAGACCATAACTCTCCCTAGACCTGTTGGAGACCCTAACTCTCCCTATCCCTGTTGGAGACCCTAACTCTCCCTAGACCTGTTGGAGACCCTAACTCTCCCTATCCCTGTTGGAGACCCTAACTCTCCCTATCCCTGTTGGAGACCCTAACTCTCCCTATCCCTGTTGGAGACCCTAACTCTCCCTAGACCTGTTGGAGACCCTAACTCTCCCTATCCCTGTTGGAGACCCTAACTCTCCCTATCCCTGTTGGAGACCCTAACTCTCCCTATCCCTGTTGGAGACCCTAACTCTCCCTATCCCTGTTGGAGACCCTAACTCTCCCTATCCCTGTTGGAGACCCTAACTCTCCCTATCCCTGTTGGAGTCCCTAACTCTCCCAAGCCCTGTTGGAGACCCTAACTCTCCCTATCCCTGTTGGAGACCCTAACTCTCCCTATCCCTGTTGGAGACCCTAACTCTCCCTATCCCTGTTGGAGACCCTAACTCTCCCTATCCCTGTTGGAGACCCTAACTCTCCCTAGACCTGTTGGAGACCCTAACTCTCCCTATCCCTGTTGGAGACACTAACTCTCCCTATCCATGTTGGAGACCCTAACTCTCCCAAGCCCTGTTGGAGACCCTAACTCTCCCTATCCATGTTGGAGACCCTAACTCTCCCTAGACCTGTTGGAGACCCTAACTCTCCCTATCCCTGTTGGAGACCCTAACTCTAACTAGACCTGTTGGAGACCCTAACTCTCCCTATCCCTGTTGGAGACCCTAACTCTCCCTATCCATGTTGGAGACCTGAACTCTCCCTAGCCCTGTTGGAGACCCTAACTCTCCCTATCCCTGTTGGAGACCCTAACTCTCCCTATCCCTGTTGGAGACCCTAACTCTCCCTATCCTTGTTGGAGACCCTAACTCTCCCTAGACCTGTTGGAGACCCTAACTCTCCCTATCCCTGTTGGAGACCCTAACTCTCCCTAGACCTGTTGGAGACCCTAACTCTCCCTAGACCTGTTGGAGACCCTAACTCTCCCTATCCATGTTGGAGACCCTAACTCTCCCTAGACCTGTTGGAGACCCTAACTCTCCCTATCCATGTTGGAGACCCTAACTCTCCTTAGCCCTGTTGGAGACCCTAACTCTCCCTATCCCTGTTGGAGATACTAACTCTCCCTATCCCTGTTGGAGACCCTAACTCTCCCTAGACCTGTTGGAGACCCTAACTCTCCCTATCCCTGTTGGAGACACTAACTCTCCCTATCCCTGTTGGAGACCCTAACTCTCCCAAGCCCTGTTGGAGACCCTAACTCTCCCTATCCATGTTGGAGACCCTAACTCTCCCTAGACCTGTTGGACACCCTAACTCTCCCTATCCCTGTTGGAGATCCTAACTCTCCCTATCCCTGTTGGAGACCCTAACTCTCCCTATCCATGTTGGAGTCCCTAACTCTCCCTATCCCTGTTGGAGACCCTAAATCTCCCTATCCCTGTTGGAGACCCTAACTCTCCCTATCCCTGTTGGAGACCCTAACTCTCCCTATCCCTGTTGGAGACCCTAACTCTCCCTATCCCAGTTGGAGACCCTAACTCTCCCTATCCCTGTTGGAGACCCTAACTCTCCCTATCCTTGTTGGAGACCCTAACTCTCCCTAGACCTGTTGGAGACCCTAACTCTCCCTATCCCTGTTGGAGACCCTAACTCTCCCTAGACCTGTTGGAGACCCTAACTCTCCCTAGACCTGTTGGAGACCCTAACTCTCCCTATCCATGTTGGAGACCCTAACTCTCCCTAGACCTGTTGGAGACCCTAACTCTCCCTAGACCTGTTGGAGACCCTAACTCTCCCTATCCCTGTTGGAGACCCTAACTCTCCCTATCCCTGTTGGAGACCCTAACTCTCCCTATCCCTGTTGGAGACCCTAACTCTCCCTATCCCTGTTGGAGACCATAACTCTCCCTAGACCTGTTGGAGACCCTAACTCTCCCTATCCCTGTTGGAGACACTAACTCTCCCTATCCATGTTGGAGACCCTAACTCTCCCAAGCCCTGTTGGAGACCCTAACTCTCCCTATCCATGTTGGAGACCCTAACTCTCCCTAGACCTGTTGGAGACCCTAACTCTCCCTATCCCTGTTGGAGACCCTAACTCTCCCTAGACCTGTTGGAGACCCTAACTCTCCCTATCCCTGTTGGAGACCCTAACTCTCCCTATCCATGTTGGAGACCTGAACTCTCCCTAGCCCTGTTGGAGACCCTAACTCTCCCTATCCCTGTTGGAGACCCTAACTCTCCCTATCCCTGTTGGAGACCCTAACTCTCCCTATCCTTGTTGGAGACCCTAACTCTCCCTAGACCTGTTGGAGACCCTAACTCTCCCTATCCCTGTTGGAGACCCTAACTCTCCCTAGACCTGTTGGAGACCCTAACTCTCCCTAGACCTGTTGGAGACCCTAACTCTCCCTATCCATGTTGGAGACCCTAACCCTCCCTAGACCTGTTGGAGACCCTAACTCTCCCTATCCATGTTGGAGACCCTAACTCTCCCTATCCATGTTGGAGACCCTAACTCTCCTTAGCCCTGTTGGAGACCCTAACTCTCCCTATCCCTGTTGGAGATACTAACTCTCCCTATCCCTGTTGGAGACCCTAACTCTCCCTAGACCTGTTGGAGACCCTAACTCTCCCTATCCCTGTTGGAGACACTAACTCTCCCTATCCCTGTTGGAGACCCTAACTCTCCCAAGCCCTGTTGGAGACCCTAACTCTCCCTATCCATGTTGGAGACCCTAACTCTCCCTAGACCTGTTGGACACCCTAACTCTCCCTATCCCTGTTGGAGACCCTAACTCTCCCTATCCCTGTTGGAGACCCTAACTCTCCCTATCCATGTTGGAGTCCCTAACTCTCCCTATCCCTGTTGGAGACCCTAACTCTCCCTATCCCTGTTGGAGACCCTAACTCTCCCTATCCCTGTTGGAGACCCTAACTCTCCCTATCCCTGTTGGAGACCCTAACTCTCCCTATCCCTGTTGGAGACCCTAACTCTCCCTATCCCTGTTGGAGACCCTAACTCTCCCTATCCTTGTTGCAGACCCTAACTCTCCCTAGACCTGTTGGAGACCCTAACTCTCCCTATCCCTGTTGGAGACCCTAACTCTCCCTAGACCTGTTGGAGACCCTAACTCTCCCTATCCCTGTTGGAGACACTAACTCTCCCTATCCCTGTTGGAGACCCTAACTCTCCCAAGCCCTGTTGGAGACCCTAACTCTCCCTATCCATGTTGGAGACCCTAACTCTCCCTAGACCTGTTGGACACCCTAACTCTCCCTATCCCTGTTGGAGACCCTAACTCTCCCTATCCCTGTTGGAGACCCTAACTCTCCCTATCCATGTTGGAGTCCCTAACTCTCCCTATCCCTGTTGGAGACCCTAACTCTCCCTATCCCTGTTGGAGACCCTAACTCTCCCTATCCCTGTTGGAGACCCTAACTCTCCCTATCCCTGTTGGAGACCCTAACTCTCCCTATCCCTGTTGGAGACCCTAACTCTCCCTATCCCTGTTGGAGACCCTAACTCTCCCTATCCTTGTTGCAGACCCTAACTCTCCCTAGACCTGTTGGAGACCCTAACTCTCCCTATCCCTGTTGGAGACCCTAACTCTCCCTAGACCTGTTGGAGACCCTAACTCTCCCTAGACCTGTTGGAGACCCTAACTCTCCCTATCCATGTTGGAGACCCTAACTCTCCCTAGACCTGTTGGAGACCCTAACTCTCCCTAGACCTGTTGGAGACCCTAACTCTCCCTATCCATGTTGGAGACCCTAACTCTCCTTAGCCCTGTTGGAGACCCTAACTCTCCCTATCCCTGTTGGAGATACTAACTCTCCCTATCCCTGTTGGAGACCCTAACTCTCCTTAGCCCTGTTGGAGACCCTAACTCTCCCTATCCCTGTTGGAGACCCTAACTCTCCCTAGACCTGTTGGAGACCCTAACTCTCCCTATCCCTGTTGGAGACCCTAACTCTCCCTAGACCTGTTGGAGACCCTAACTCTCCCTAGACCTGTTGGAGACCCTAACTCTCCCTATCCCTGTTGGAGACCCTAACTCTCCCTAGACCTGTTGGAGACCCTAACTCTCCCTATCCCTGTTGGAGACCCTAACTCTCCCTATCCCTGTTGGAGACCCTAACTCTCCCTATCCCTGTTGGAGACCCTAACTCTCCCTATCCCTGTTGGAGACCCTAACTCTCCCTATCCCTGTTGGAGACCCTAACTCTCCCTAGACCTGTTGGAGACCCTAACTCTCCCTATCCCTGTTGGAGACCCTAACTCTCCCTATCCCTGTTGGAGACCCTAACTCTCCCTATCCCTGTTGGAGACCCTAACTCTCCCTATCCCTGTTGGAGACCCTAACTCTCCCTATCCCTGTTGGAGACCCTAACTCTCCCTAGACCTGTTGGAGACCCTAACTCTCCCTATCCATGTTGGAGACCCTAACTCTCCCTAGACCTGTTGGAGACCCTAACTCTCCCTATCCATGTTGGAGACCCTAACTCTCCCTAGACCTGTTGGAGACCCTAACTCTCCCTATCCCTGTTGGAGACCCTAACTCTCCCTATCCCTGTTGGAGACCCTAACTCTCCCTAGACCTGTTGGAGCCCCTAACTCTCCCTATCCATGTTGGAGACCCTAACTCTCCCTATCCCATTTGGAGACCCTAACTCTCCCTATCCATGTTGAAGACCCTAACTCTCCCTATCCCTGTTGGAGACCCTAACTCTCCCTATCCCTGTTGGAGACACTAACTCTCCCTATCCCTGTTGGAGACCCTAACTCTCCCTAGACCTGTTGGAGACCCTAACTCTCCCTATCCCTGTTGGAGACACTAACTCTCCCTATCCCTGTTGGAGACCCTAACTCTCCCTATCCCTGTTGGAGACACTAACTCTCCCTATCCCTGTTGGAGACCCTAACTCTCCCTAGACCTGTTGGAGACCCTAACTCTCCCTATCCCTGTTGGAGACCCTAACTCTCCCTAGACCTGTTGGAGACCCTAACTCTCCCTATCCATGTTGGAGACCCTAACTGTCCCTAGCCATGTTGGAGGCTTTGCCATGCTGACCACAACGCCACCCGCTGTGTGTTTGAGCATTGCAAATAAACACACATACATGTTATTCAATAATTTAATCCAATCTTCTCGTGCTTGTCAACAAGCTTCTGCGTAGGTGCTAAAATATAACTTGGTTCTATTTTTGATGCTGGATACAGTCTCTACAGTTCCTCCATCCAGCCTCTACAGCCGCTCCATCCAGCCTCTACAGTCCCTCCATCCAGACTCTACAGTCCCTCCATCCAGCCTCTACAGTTCCTCCATCCAGCCTCTACAGCCCCTCCATACAGCCTCTACAGTCCCTCCATCCAGCCTCTACAGTCCCTCCATCCAGCCTCTACAGTCGCTCCATCCAGCCTCTACAGCCCCTCCATCCAGCCTCTACAGTCCCTCCATCCAGCCTCTACAGCCCCTCCATCCAGCCTCTACAGTCCCTCCATCCAGCCTCTACAGTCCCTCCATCCAGCCTCTACAGTCCCTCCATCCAGGCTCTACAGCCCCTCCATCCAGCCTCTACAGTCCCTCCATCCAGCCTCTACAGTCCCTCCATCCAGCCTCTACGGCCCCTCCATCCAGCCTCTACAGTCCCTCCATCCAGCCTACATAACCCCTCCATTAGGACGCTTCATTACACACAGTCACCACGGCAAGGTCCACTTAATCTACAACTGTGCAGCACACATCAAATTAAATCAAATTATATTTGTCACAGCAGGTGTAGACCTTACAGTGAAATGCTTACTTACAATCCCCTAAACACCAATGCAGTTTAAAACATACAAATAAGAATAAGAAATAAAAGGAACAAGTATTTAAAGACCAGCAGTAAAATAACAACAGCAAGACTTAGTACAGGTTGTCAATGTGCAGGAGCACAGGTTAGATGAGGTAATTGAGGTAATATGTACACGTAGGTGGAGTTATTAAAGTTACTATGCATAGATGATAACAGAGAGTAGCAGTGGCGTAAAAGAGGGGTGGGGGGGGGGGGGGGTGGCAATGCAAGAAGTCTGGACAGCCATTTGATTAGCTGTTGTGGTTTCTTATGGCTTGGGGTTAGAAGCTGTTAAGAAGCCTCTTGGACCTAGACTTGGTCACATAGGTGTACTGTTCTTTTTGTCCAGATGGGAAAGGGCAGTGTAGAGTGCAATGGTTCATGACATCATCTGTGAATCTGTTAGGGCGTTATGTAAATTGGAGTGGGTCTAGGTCTTCTGGGATAATGGTGTAGATGTGAGCAAAACCAGCCTTTCAAAGCCCTTCATGGCTACAAACGTGAGTGCTACAGGTAGGTAGTCATTTAGGCAGGTTACCATAGTGTTCTTGTGCACAGGGACTATGGTGGTCTGCTTAAAATATGTTGGTATTACAGACTCGGACAGGGACAGTTCATCTGAGGGCAAAGTGGGATTTCTTATAACCTTCCTGGTTAGAGTCCCATTGCTTGAAAGTGGCAGCTCTAGCCTTTAGCTCAGTGGTGCGGATGTTGCCTGTAATCCATGGCTTCTGGTTGGGTTATGTACGTACTGTCAATGTGGGGACGACGTCATCGATGCACTTATTGATGTAGCCAATGACTGATGTGGTGTACTCCTCAATGCCATCTGAGGAATCCCGGAACATGTTCCAGTCTGTGCAAAACAGTCCTGTAGTTTAGCATCTGCTTCCTCTGACCACTTTTTTTATAGACCGAGTCATTGGTGCTTCCTGCTTTAATTTTAGCTTGTAAGCAGGAATCAGGAGGATGGAGTTATGGTCAGATTTACCAAATGGAGGGCGAGGGAGAGCTTTGTACGCGTCTCTGTGTGTGGAGTAAAGGTGGTCCAGAGTTTTTTTCCACCACATCTGGTTGCACATTTAACATGCTGATTGAAGTTTCCCTGCATTAAAGTCCCCGGCCACCAGGAGCGCCGCCTCTGGATGAGCGTTTTCCTGTTTGCTTTTGGCGGAATACAGCTCATTGGGTGAGGTTTGAGTGCCAGCATCGGTCTGTGGTGGTATTTAGACAGCTACGAAAAATACAGATGAAAACTCTCTATGTAGATAGTGTGGTCTTCAGCTTATCATGAGGTACTCTACCTCAGGTGAAAAAAACCTTGAGACTTCCTTAGATATTGTGCAGACGCTGTAGTTTACAAATATATGTAGTCCGCCCCCCATGTCTTACCAAATGCCGCTGTTCTATTCAGCCGATACAGCCAGCCATCTCTATGTTGATAATGTCGTCGTTCAGCCACGACTCCGTGAAGCAATAGATATTACAGTTTGTAATGTCCCGTTGGTATGCATATAATCGCAAGCCAGCATGAAGCATTGCCACATGCAGAGCTGCAGGCACGAGCACACACACACACACACACACACACACACACACACACACACACACACACACACACACACACACACACACACACACACACACACACACACACACACACACACACACACACACACACACACACACACACACACACACAACAGCAGCAGCAGCTTTCACCACCCCCAACCACTTCCCATGTTGGAGGCTCTAGCTCTCCCTGGCTAATCAGACATCAGACTGACTCTCTGAAGTTGAGAGGAAAACTAACTGACAACAGAGAAGTTTATGGTAAAATGTTAATGAGAATGAGAGTGGTAGAAAACTAAACCAGGGATTTTTCAAATGTACTTGCCTGCATCTGAAATAACCCCATTTTTCCCTACATAGTGCACTACTTTGAACTAGAGCCTATAGGGTTCTGGTCAAAAGTAGTGCCCTCCATAGAAAATAGTGTTATTTTGGTGGCAGCCAGGCATGATTCAGTTGTGATTTTGGAAGAAGGCTTTTCTCCGGTGCAATCTCTCAGGAGAGGTGTGTTAAAATATTATTTGAAATCTTTCAAGTGCTTTGAGTGCTTGCTTTACCTGCCTGGAGTGCCAGATAATAATTTGGTGGGTGCCTGTTCTATTTTTTCGGGGGGGATATCAGAACTCCTCAGAGACACCCTCAGAGAGTGGGGTTAAGGTCAGGCTCTGCAATTATCAACAGTGACCCCCAGGTGAGCAATTAGGATAAAGTGCCTTGTTCAATGGCACAGTAGCAAATTTTTCACTTGGTCTGCTCATTGATTTGAACTAGCTACCATTCGGTTACTGGCCCAACACTGTAACCGCTAGGCTACCTGCAGTCTCGAAGGACAGGTTTTACACTTTTTGTAACTATTCTATTGGTTCCCTTTCTGCAGGCAAGCTGAATCAAGCCCAGCTAAAGTAGTGTGAGATTATTTTGTACAGTATTTGAACTGATTTCTTCTCAGAGGAGGTGTGCTAGACAGACAGTTTGACAGACAGGTGACTGACAGCTCTTTTATGTTCAGTGTTTCAACAACATACGTCGCATTCAGATGACATCAGATGTTGGGCTGAGGGTGTGATTAATAAGGCCCTGACTTAATGAATAATAATGTGTGTGTGGGCCCACCTGTGTCCTATGTATGTAATAATTGAACATTCCCATTCTTGCTTGGTGTTCTCTTAATCATCAGAGTAGAGAGAAACCTAAAACAAAGCTTTCAAACAGCACTTGGCTCCTTCCTGAGCAATGGCATACCAGAAGGTACATTGTAATTGCTAATTGCAGAGAGTATAGAATAAGTTGGACTTCACCATTCTCTTACTTCGACACTGCAAAGCAGCATGTTGTAAACAGAGTCCTACACTGCAAAGCTTTCCTGGCTTAATTGGCTTAATTGGCTTAATTGAAACAATAGAATAATTGCAAAAGTGCAAACCTCGCCCACCTGTCACTCCAGACAGGCTAAATCAAACACAAAATGTATTTTAAAGATTTCAAATAGTATTTGAACCCAGATCTGACAATGGAACCACACTGCCGCCTGATATCTCTTTAAGTGTACATTTCCCAGCTGTCAGATTTACATCAACCCCTTGGGGATAGGGCTGAATGCTGCCCCCTTTGGGGTGATTGCGTGCCCATAGTAAACAGATCAAAAATCTGTCAAAAATTGCTAATATATGCAATTAAAAATAATTATTGAATAGAAAACACTCTAAAGCTTCTAAAACCGTTTAAATTATGTCTGTAAGTAAAGCAGAACTCTCAGGGCACTCATTCTCCCAAACTCTCTCTTGTCATCATAAAAGTTGGCCCAACTTTGACGTCATCGCCCCCACCCTTCCCAAGCACCTACAGTCCTGGGAACAGTTTCTATGCCTTCAGCGCGATGTCCGCTTTCAATGGGGCTTCTCATTGTGTGAATCGCACGCTCACGAGAGTTTTGGCGGGCGAAACCTTTCGGTCACGCGAGAAAACAGGTTACTCTCATGCACGTTCTGCTCCGGTGATGTCTTTCTTCCAAGATTGATTAAACGATGCGTGTGTTTCTGTTCTTCCTGAGAATTGCTGTGAAGCTATATAACATGCTAACGCTGTGTTCTGAACATAGTTTGACAAGTTTAGTCGACATATAATATGTAATTTCGACGTTTTGGTGCGCACCCACTTTACTTTTTGGCTGCATTTCAACCGAAATATGTCGTGTTTGATAACCGAAAGACACAGACTTCAAAACTAAAGCTGTTTTTGGTAAGTATAAACCCTTCCAGGTCTTCTGATGGAAGAACAGCAAAGGTAAGGGAATATTTATGTGTTAAATTTGGGTTTCTGTGGACTCCGAGATAGAGGAGCCAAAATGCTAATTCCTGAGCGCCGACTCATATTATAGCCTAGTGAACGAAATCTGTAACGTTAAAAATAAATGTAACACAGCGATTGCATTTAGAAGAAGTGTATCTTTCTATATATATGTAGAACATGCATATTTAGTCAAAGTTTATGTTGTGTATTCCATTTTAGCTGACGGCATCTGCCGAAGCCATCGTCATTTCTCCGGACATTTGAGTAGCATTTTTTTAACATGGCGTCATTGTAAACAGAGATTTATGGATATTTATAGCATATTATTGAAAAAAACATAAATGTACTGTGTAACATGTTATATTACTGTCATCTGATGAAGATTTCAAAAGGTTAGTGAAATTATTTTTCTTTTAATCCTGCGTTTGGTGATTGCATATTTTGTTCAATTTGGCTATGGAAATTAGCTGTGTCTTCGGTGTGTCTTCGGTGGTGGTTTGACATAAATATGTGCTATGTTTTCGCCGTAAAACATTTTAGAAATCTGACTTGCTGGCTAGATAAACAAGTTGTTTATCTTTCATTTGAGCTATTGGACTTGTTAATGTGTGGAGGTTAAATATTTCTAAGAATATTCTTTCATTCCGTGCGCCACCGTTCCAGCTGACGGTGGGAGGGCTGATCCCCAATTGGGAACCAACATCTTTGTCAGGATGTGAAAAGTATGTTATTAAACATGAAACTATTTGTGAATAGATGCAATGTGATATCAACCTTCTAAATGAGAGTATGGATTTTCATGTACAGATTAACTAGTCGGTGGCCACAACCCCGTGATCCCAGACATCACATTAGGCATCATGGACTTCCCTTTTCTACTGTTACGGATAAAACTCACTCCTGATGAAATTCACTTCAGACTAAGCAAACCCCAGCGTGAGCTGAGGTTGCAAATGGTTGCATTTACGAGACCAAAACATGCCGGGTGACACTGGTGTGTGAAGTGGTTTAAACTACAACTCTACTTCCCTTGGTACGTGGATGGAGGAAGTGCTCGGTTTTGTTTGTTTGGAAAGTTTGTTGTTTAAAAGTATATTAGTAGCTACCTAGCTTCTTATGTTGTATCCCGCGACGCAGTTGGCATCAGTTGCTGGGACTGCTTGTTGCCCTCGCTAGAAGCATGTGTTTCAGACATAAGGAAGGGGATGGCTGCAAACTTTCTACTTTTAAACTCGGACAAAACAGAGATGCTTGTTCTAGGTCCCAAGAAACAAAGAGATCTTCTGTTGAATCTGACAGTTAATCTTGATGGTTGTACAGTCGTCTCAAATAAAACTGTGAAGGACCTCGGCATTACTCTGGACCCTGATGTCTCTTTTGACGAACATATCAAGACTGTTTCAAGGACAGCTTTTTTCCATCTACGTAACATTGCAAAAATCAGAAACTTTCTGTCCAAAAATGATGCAGAAAAATGAATCCATGCTTTTGTTACTTCTAGGTTAGACTACTGCAATGCTCTACTTTCTGGCTACCCGGATAAAGCACGAAATAAACTTCAGTTAGTGCTAAATACGGCTGCTAGAATCCTGACTAGAACCCAAAAAATTGACCACATTACTCCAGTGCTAGCCTCCCTACACTGGCTTCCTGTTAAGGTAAGGGCTGATTTCAAGGTTTTACTGCTAACCTACAAAGCATTACTTGGTCCTGCCGTACATACCTACACGTACGCTACGGTCACAAGATGCAGGCCTCCTAATTGTCCCTAGAATTTCTAAGCAAACAGCTGGAGGCAGGGCTTTCTCCTATAGAGCTCAATTTTTATGGAACGGTCTGCCTACCCATGTGAGAGACGCAGACTTGGTCTCAACCTTTAAGTCTTTACTGAAGACTCATCTCTTCAGTGGGTCATATGATTGAGTGTAGTCTGGCACAGGAGTGTGAAGGTGAACGGAAAGGCTCTGGAGCAACGAACAGCCCTTGCTGTCTCTGCCTGGCCGGTTCCCCTCTTTTCCACTGGGATTCTCTGCCTCTAACCCTATTACAGGGGCCGAGTCACTGGCTTACTGGTGCTTTTTCATGCCGTCCCTAGGAGGGGTGCGTCACTTGAGTGGGTTGAGTCACTGATGTTATCTTCCTGTCTGGGTTGGCGCCCCCCCCTTGGGTTGTGCCGTGGAGGAGATCTTAGTGGGCTATACTCTGCCTTGTCTCAGGATGGTAAGTTGGTGGTTGAAGATATCCCTCTAGTGGTGTGGGGGCTGTGCTTTGGCAAAGTGGGTGGGGTTATATCCTTCCTGTTTGGCCCTGTCCGGGTCTATCATCGGATGGGGCCACAGTGTCTCCTGGCCCCTCCTGTCTCAGCCTCCAGTATTTATGCTGCATTAGTTTGTGTCGGGGGGCTAGGGTCAGTTTGTTATATCTGGACTACTTCTCCTGTCTTACCCGGTGTCCTGTGTGAATTTAAGTATGCTCTCTCTAATTCTCTCTTTCTCTTTCTTTCTCTCTCTCGGAGGACCTGAGCCCTAGGACCATGCCTCAGGGCTACCTGGCATGATGACTCCTTGTTGTCCCCAGTCCACCTGGCTGTGCTGCTGCTCCAGTTTCAACTGTTCTGCCTGCGGCAATGGAATCCTGACCTGTTCACCGGACGTGCTACCTGTCCCAGACCTGCTGTTTTCAACTCTCTAGAGAGATCAGGAGTGGTAGAGATACTCTTAATGATCGGCTATGAAAAGCCAACTGACATTTACTCCTGAGGTGCTGACTTGCTGCACCCTCGACAACCACTGTGATTGTTATTATTTGACCATGCTGGTCATTTATGAACATTTGAACATCTTGGCCATTATTCTGTTATAATCTCCACCTGGCACAGCCAGAAGAGGACTGGCCACCCCTCATAGCCTGGTTCCTCTCTAGGTTTCTTCCTAGGTTTTGGCCTTTCTAGGGAGTTTTTCCTAGCCACTGCGCATCTACACCTGCATTGCTAGCTGTTTTGGGTTTTAGGCTGGATTTCTGTACAGCACTTTGAGGTATCGCACGAAGGGCTATATAAATACATTTGATTTGATTTGGCTAACCTAGCTGCTATCTATCTGGACATCAAGCTAGCGAGGTGTTCTTGAATACAGCCTACGACACGGTTAGCCATTGTGGCTGGGACCGCGGATTGTCCCGGGTTTGTGGCTGTCTAGATTTGTGGCTGTCTTGTTTGTTGTTTTCAATTTTCCCTGTGACCTGCCCTGTCTGGAACTGCGACGAGTAACAGCCTAACAGATGTTGCTAGCTACCATGACAAAGACCAAAGCCGGTGGGAGTACCTTTGAGGACAGTGGTGTCACACAAACAATCTTTTAAATGAACAAAAAGAGACCTACAAGCAGTTGTTACAGAAACTAGTGTTTTGTCCAAATACTCGTTGATTCTACTAATAAAAGAATGGACAACCTGACCAGAGGCATCAGGACCTGAAGAACAGTTTGCAGTTCTCCCAGGGTCAGCTCAACAAGTTGAAACAGGAGAACGGCAAGATGACAGCAATCTGTAAGTCATTGAGAGAGAACATCAGTTCTGTGTGTGAATCCATGATAACAATGACAGATAAATCAGACGGGACAACCAAGGCAAAACAACATGGTTGTGGACAGAATTACAGAATCTCCACATGAGACCTGGATGGAGTGTGAGGGCAAAGTGAGGGAAATGATCTCTGAGATATTGAAGATGGACCACAGGAAGATTGAGGTGGAGCTCACCCACAGTACAGGAAAACCAACTACCAGCACAGGTGATAGGCCCAGGCTGATAAAGGTCAAGTTTCTGAGGTTCAACGACAAGGTAGCTGTTCTGGAAAGAGCCAAGAACTTGAGAGGAATGTATATCTTCCTCAACAAGGACTATCCTGAAGCTGTGCACCAGAAGAGGAAAGAACTGATCCCAATCATGAAAGCTGCCAGAGCGCGTGAGGACATTGCGTACATCCGCTATGACAGGCTAATTGTCCACCTTCTATCCCAGAATCCTGGAAAGGATGAGAGAGCCTATGGGTTCGTAACCTCAACCCCGCAGCACACAGGAAAGGGCTGAAAATAGGCCATATTATTATATGTAGCCTTAGAAATAAGGTTTGTGAAATCAATAACTTGCTAACATCAGATAACATTCATATATTAGCCATTTCTGAGACTCACTTAGATAATTAATTTGATGATACAGCAGTAGCAAAACATATTTAACATCTACAGAAGAGACAGGTATGCTTATGGGGGAGGTGTTGCTGTATATATTCAGAGCCATATCCATCTACTGCTTAGAGAAGATCTTATGTCACGTGTTATTGAAGTGTTGTCGTTCACTTGGCACATCTAAAGCCATTTCTTTTGGGATGTTGCTATAGGCCACCATGTGCTAACAGTCACCATCTAAATAATATGTGTGAAATGCTTAATAGTGTATGTGATGTAAACAGAGAGGTCTACTGTCTTGGGGACCTGAATATTGACTGGTTTTCATCAAGCTGTCCACTCAGGAGGAAGCTTCTCACTGTAACCAGTGCCTGTAATCTGGTTCAGGTTTTTAATCAACCTACCAGGGTGTTTACAAACACTACAGGAACAAGATCATCCACATGTATCAATCACATTTTAACTAATGCGTTGTTCTTAAAAAAAAAGAAGATATTTAACCAGGTAGGCCAGTTGAGAACAAGTTCTCATTTACAACTGCGACCTGGCCAAGATAAAACAAAGCAGTGCGACACAAACAACAACACAGAGTTACACATTGAATAAACGATCGTACAGTCAATTACACAGTATAAAAGTTTATGTACAGCGTGTGCAAATGAGGTAAGATTAGGGAGGTAAGGCAATAAATCGTCCGTAGTGGCGAAGAAATTACAATTTAGCAATTAAACACTGGAGTGATAGATGCACAGAAGATGAATGTGCAATTAGAGATACTGGGGTGTAAAGGATTACATTATGAGGATGAGGTAGTTGGATAGTCTATTTACAGAGGGGCTATGTACAGGTGCAATGATCTGTAAGCTGCTCTGACAGCTCATGCTTAAAGTTAGTGAGGGAGATGTGTCTCCAGCTTCAGTGATTTTTGCAATTCGTTCCAGTCATTGGCAGCAGAGAGCTGGAAGGAAAAGCGGCCAATTGAGGAATTGGCTTTGGGGGTGACCAGTGAAATATACCTGCTGGAGCGCGTGCTACGGCGGGACTTTACCTGGCAAAGACTTATAGATGACCTGGAGCCAGTGGGATTGGCAATGAAGGTGTAGCGAGGGCCAGCCAACGAGAGCATACAGGTCGCAGTGGTGGGAAGTAAATTGGGTTTTGGTGACAAAACGAATTGCAATATGATAGACTGCATCCAATTTGCTGAGTATATTGTTGGAGGCTATTTTGTAAATGACATCGCTGAAGTGAAGGATCGGTAGGATAGTCAGTTTTATGAGGGTATGTTTGGCAGCATGAGTGCAGGTTGCTTTGTTGTGAAATAGGAAGCCGATTCTAGATTTAATTTTGGATTAGAGTTGCATAATGTGAATCTGGAAGGAGAGTTTACAGTCTAACGTGACACCTAGGTATTTGTAGTTGTCCACATATTCTAAGTCAGAACCGTCCAAAGTAGTGATGCTAGACGGGCGGGCAGGTGTGGATAGCGATCGATGAAGAGCACGTATTTAGTTTTACTTGCATTTAAGAGCAGTTGGAGGCCACGGAAGGAGAAGGAGAGCTAGTTTGGAGGTTAGTTAACACAGTGTCCAAAGAAGGGCCAGAACTATACAGAATGGTGTCGTCTGCATAGGGGTGGATCTGAGAATCACAAGCAGCAAGAGTGACATCATTGATGCATACAGAGAAAAGAGTCAGCCCGAGAATTGAACCTTGTGGCACCCCCATAGAGACTGTAAGAGGTCCGGACAACAGGCCCTCCGATTTGACACACTGAACTCTGTCTGAGAACTAGTTGGTGAACCAGGCGAGGCAGTCATTTGAGAAACCAAGGCTGTTGAGTCTGCCGAAAAGAATGTGGTGATTGACAGAGTCGAAAGCCTTGGCCAGGTCGATGAATACAGCTGTACACAGTATTTTCCTTCATCGGTGGCGGTTAGGATATCGTTTAGGACCTTGAGCTTGGCTGAGGTGCACCATGATCAGCTCGGAAACCAGATTGCATTATACAGAAGGTACGGTGGGATTCAAAATGGTCGGTGATCTGTTTGTTGGCTTTTGAAGACCTTAGAAAGGGACTAGAGTGTCTCCCCCTTTGAAGAGGGATCTCAGATGATACGAAAGAAAGGTTGAACAGGCTAGTAATAGGGGTTGCAACAACTGCGGCTGATAATTTTAGAGAGAGAGGGTCCAGATTGTTTAGCCAGCTGATCTGTAGGGGTCCAGATTTTGCAGCTCTTTCAGAACATCAACTAAATGGATTTGGGTGAAGGAGAAATAGAGGAGGCTTTGGCATGCTGCTGTGGGGGGTGCAGAGCTGTTGACCGGGGTAGGGGTAGCCAGGTGGAAAGGATGGCCAGCCATAGAAAAATGCTTATTGAAATTCTCAATTATCATGGATTTATTGGTGTTAAGAGTGTTTTCAAGCCTCAGTGCAGTGGGCAGCTGGGAGGAGGGGCTTTTATTCTCCATGGACTTTACAGTGTCCCAGAACCTTTTGGAGTTTGTGCTACTGGATGCAAATTTCTGTTTGAAAAAGCTAGCCTTTGCTTTCCTAACTGCCTGTGTATATTGTTTCCTAACTTCCTTGAAAAGTTGCATATCGCGGGGGCTATTCGATGCTAATGCAGTATGCCACAGGATGTTTTTGTGTTGGTCAAGGGCAATCAGGTCTTGGGTGAACCAAGGGCTATATCTGTTCCTGGTTTAAATTTTTTTGAATGGGGCATGCGTATTTAAGATGGTGAGAAAAGCGCTTTTAAAGAATAAGCAGGCATCCTCTACTGACGAAATTAGGTCAATATCCTTCCAGGATACCCGAGCCAGGTCGATTAGAAAGGCCTGCTCGCTGAAGTGTTTTCAGGAGCGTTTGACAGTGGTGAGGGGTGGTCGTTTGACTGCAGAACCATTACGGATGCAGTGAAATAAGACAATAATCCTTAACCAAAACAGCAATAGACAAGTCATATTGTCATTAGTGAGAGGCATGCGTAGCCGAGTGATCATAGTGTCCAGTGAGGCGAGCTGGATACACAGCGTTTCAGAAGGGCCTTAGGGGACTTCGTGACGGAAGAGTCTGTTGAAGCCCACTCGGACGGTTACGTTGGCAGACCAGTAGTGATGGATCGGCGGGGCTCTATGTAGGCAGAAAAAGGGTCCAGGCCAATTGACAAAATAAGTTTTGTAGCCCAAGAAATTGGCTGATGGACCTCTTCAGCTAGCCGGGAGGTGGACCTAGCACCAGGCGGGTGGACCTGGTGCTTGCTTTGGGATGGAGACGTTAGTTAGGAGTAGCCACTCGGATAGCAGCTAGCTAGCTGTGATGATCCAGGTGAAAAGGTTCAGTGCTTGCGGTAGGAATCCGGAGATGTGTAGATGTGGTAGAGAAAAAGCAGTCCGATATGCACTTTATTGAACCGCACTGTGCAGACTGGCAGGAGTTGTCCGGGCTGTGGTTAGCTGTTGACCACTAGCAGTGGCTAACTGACTACTAGCTAGTAGCTAGTTAGCTGGCTAGCTCCTGTTGGGGGATCCGGTTAAAAATATTAAAATGTATACGAAATATATACAAAGAAAAAAACAATATATACACGGGACATGACAAGACAAAGACAAAGACGTCTGACTGCTACGCCATCTTGGATTTGAGGTATGTTAAAGCTATATCCGTACCCATTGGATGTAGTGATCACAATATAGTGACTATATCCAGGAAAGCCAAAGTTCCAACAGCTGGGCCTAAAATAGTGTATCAGAGATAATACAAACAATTTTGCTGTGAGTCTTATGTGGATGATGTTAAAAACATTTGTTGGTCTGATGTGATTAACGAGGAGCATCCAGACTTTGCACTTGATGAATTTATGAAATTGCTTCTTCCAATTATTGATAAACATGCACTGTTAGAACTGTTAAGGCTAGATGGATAGATGAGGTATTGAACAACTGTATGGTTGAACGAGATGGGGGCAAAAGGAGTGACTAATAAGTCTGGCTGCACATCTGACTGGCTGACTTACTGCACATCTGACTGGCTGACTTACAGCACATCTGACTGGCTGACTTACAGCACATCTGACTGGCTGACTTACTGCACATCTGACTGGCTGACTTACTGCACATCTGACTGGCTGACTTACTGCACATCTGACTGGCTGACTTACAGCACATCTGACTGGCTGACTTACTGCACATCTGACTGGCTGACTTACTGCACATCTGACTGGCTGACTTACTGCACATCTGACTGGCTGACTTACTGCACATCTGACTGGCTGACTTACTGCACATCTGACTGGCTGACTTACTGCACATCTGACTGGCTGACTTACTGCACATCTGACTGGCTGACTTACTGCACATCTGACTGGCTGACTTACTGCACATCTGACTGGCTGACTTACAGCACATCTGACTGGCTGACTTACTGCACATCTGACTGGCTGACTTACAGCACATCTGACTGGCTGACTTACAGCACATCTGACTGGCTGACTTACAGCACATCTGACTGGCTGACTTACTGCACATCTGACTGGCTGACTTACAGCACATCTGACTGGCTGACTTACAGCACATCTGACTGGCTGACTTACAGCACATCTGACTAGCTGACTTACTGCACATCTGACTGGCTGACTTACTGCACATCTGACTGGCTGACTTACTGCACATCTGACTGGCTGACTTACTGCACATCTGACTGGCTGACTTACTGCACATCTGACTGGCTGACTTACAGCACATCTGACTGGCTGACTAACTGCACATCTGACTGGCTGACTTACAGCACATCTGACTGGCTGACTTACAGCACATCTGACTGGCTGACTTACTGCACATCTGACTGGCTGACTTACTGCACATCTGACTGGCTGACTTACTGCACATCTGACTGGCTGACTTACTGCACATCTGACTGGCTGACTTACAGCACATCTGACTGGCTGACTAACTGCACATCTGACTGGCTGACTAACTGCACATCTGACTGGCTGACTAACTGCACATCTGACTGGCTGACTTACTGCACATCTGACTGGCTGACTTACTGCACATCTGACTGGCTGACTTACTGCACATCTGACTGGCTGACTTACTGCACATCTGACTGGCTGACTTACTGCACATCTGACTGGCTGACTAACTGCACATCTGACTGGCTGACTAACTGCACATCTGACTGGCTGACTTACTGCACATCTGACTGGCTGACTTACAGCACATCTGACTGGCTGACTTACTGCACATCTGACTGGCTGACTTACTGCACATGTAGAAATGATGTGACTAAACTCAACAAAGAGAAGAAGAAACTTTATTATGAACTTTATTAAACTTGACTTTTAATAAAATGATGAGCAGAAAGACAAATTCAACTCCATCTTTCATCGAATCAGATGGCTTATTCATCACAAAACCATTTGATGTTGCCAATTATTTTTATGATTATTTCATTGGCAAAGTGGGCAAACTTAAGCAGGATATTGCAGACTGTATATTTTCCCGTTTCCAACCTTTAACCTTCAATCATTATTTTAATAAATTCCACTCCCAATTAATAAATTTTTTCCCTTAATCAATGCCAATTCCCTCTCAATGTTCATTCTTCTTTGTGCTCTGTGTGTGAAAGGGAACCTTCTTCATGAGTGTGCGTGGGCATCGGCAAGTTGTGTCTCTACAATGTCACAGAGAGCTGAGGCTTAAGCTACTACTCTTGTCAGTAGCTTTCATTGATTGCAAAAGGAAGCCTTTCCTCAATGGCTGATGGCTGATGATAATGCAGGACGACCGACGGCTGTAATGTGGCAGGGACGTAGGAACCCAATTCAGATGGGTTTTTCAGTCCATTTTCTGTCACTGTTCCATTACATTTTGGGGTGGTTGTTTTGGTAACAGCAGGTCATGTGGAAGAAATCAGCGTCCAGACTGTTGCATGATGGATCAGAATTCATTGGGAACCACATACAAATGTATTACAAATCAGAACTCAACAGAGTGTGGTTTTCTTGTTGCTGTTTACACATTGGGGAAAACCATCAGATACTGTATGTACTGTATCAAATATGACAAAGCATTGTCAAAAGATCAGAGTTGGTCTTCCTTTGTAAACTCAGCCATAGGGGCAGTTTCGTGGACACAGATGAACCTTAATCCTGGACTAAAAAGCATTTCAATGGAGACTCGCTAATAAACGTGTTTTTTAGTCCCGGACTAGGCTTAATCTGTGTCAGAGAAAACACTCCTTAATCTCCACACTCAGAAATAAAAACGTTATAAATTGGTTACTTATTGATTGTGTGAAGAAGAAAAAACCAAACATACAATTTTTACCAATGTAATTTTATACAGCACATTTTGATCAATTTCTGGGCCTGCGTACCATCTCAACAGCTTCTTCAACCCCACCCTAAACCCTAAACCCTAAACCTAACATGAATCCTTTTTAATTCATAACTTCAATGGGGTGACATCAAATTTCTGGAAGCAAAGCATCTACTTCTTCTGCTCCTCTTCCTTCTGCTCCTCCTGCTTCTGATTCTCCTGCTCCTCCTCCTGCTTCTGATGCCTGTACTGCTTCTGCACCTGCTCCTCGTCCTCCTGCTTCTAATGCCTGTACTCCTCCTGCTCCTCCTCCTCCTCCTCCTCCTGCTTCTAATGCCTGTACTCCTCCTTCTCCTGCTCCTCCTCCTCGTCCTCCTGCTTCTAATGCCTGTACTCCTCCTGCTCCTCCTCCTCCTCCTGCTTCTAATGCCTGTACTCCTCCTTCTCCTGCTCCACCTGCTCCTCCTCCTCCTCGTCCTCCTGCTTCTAATGCCTGTACTCCTCCTGCTCCTCCTCCTCCTCCTGCTTCTAATGCCTGTACTCCTCCTCCTCCTCCTCCTCCTCCTCCACCAGCTTCTAATGCCTGTACTCCTCCTGCTCCTGCTCCTCCTCCTCGTCCTCCTGCTTCTGATGCCTGTACTGCTTCTTCTTCTGCTGCTCCTCCTCCTGCTTCTAATGCCTGTACTCCTCCTGCTCCTCCTCCTCCTGCTTCTGATGCCTGTGCTGCTTCTGCTTCTGCTCCTCCTCCTCCTGCTCCTGCTCCTCCTCCTGCTTCTGATGCCTGTGCTGCTTCTGTTCCTTCTCCTCCTCTTCCTCCTAGTCCTCCTCCACCTCTTCCTCCTAGTCCTCCTCCACCTCTTCCTCCTAGTCCTCCTCCACCTCTTCCTCCTAGTCCTCCTCCACCTCTTCCTCCTAGTCCTCCTCCACCTCTTCCTCCTAGTCCTGCTTCTCCTCCTGTTCTTACACTGCTTCCGATGCCTCTTCTTCTTTCTGTAACGTCATCACTGACTTCTCCTAAATCCCAGGTGTAGTTGTTGCATATGGATACTATAACTGCCCCACAGGCGACCAAGAGCAGAGCCATACCAATGCCCTAAAACAAGAAGAAACAGAAAAACAGAATCAGTTTATGCAATACAACAACAACAGCTTTTTCATCACTGTTGTTTTTAAGAGGTTTGTTTCAATGCTCTGCACAATCTCATGAAAGAACAATTCCACCTCCCAGATGTCAAAGGGGCAAACTGGGATTGGAACATCCATTTTTGGACTTAAATTAATCATATAAAGACATTTATTATTGAAGAATACAACTTAGAAACGCCTCATGAGTTTAATTCAACTGTCCTATCCCATCAGAACCAAAACCATACACTTTTTTTTACTACATTGTTTGGAAACAATGGCATTTTAAATCAAACATCTTCAAAACATGGATAAAACTATAACCATGTATCTTATGGACAAGCAGTCTTTGTATCTCTATCTCTGTCTATGAATTTGAGAGTGGTTACACTTCCATCCCTCAGCTGTTCACCAAACCAAGTGTCCTTTTTGTGTTTTTTTAATTTTTTAAATCCCAGATTAAAATAAACTCATAAGGCATTTCTAAATTATTTTCTTCAAAAATCATATATCATTAATGTAAAAAAGACTGGTCTAGTTTCTCACCTGAGAACAGATTTCCCAAAAAAGGAAATTCTGATGTTGATCTTTCCCTGCTTCCTCACACATTTTCACAGAAAAATCTTCATTACGAATGACCCCTGTTTCATTTAATTTTGTCATGGCACAAGCAACGTATCTGCCATCAAAGAACATTACGATCCACCACACCAACGAAGGGATGAGGCTTGACAAGTAAGCCTTCCATTTTACTATGTTACCCCTAGATCCTTGAACTTGTAGCATCAGCAAGAATGAAAGCAGGGCAGGAATGATAAAGAATGCAATCGTAAAGAACATTTTATATATATAATTGCAGGGACACCGAACCTCCAGCTCCAGAATCTTCTCCAAGACCACAAGGCAGAAGCTACAAGCCACATTAGGCACAATTCCCTTTGATTGTTTGACCCATTCTTGAATCGCCTCCATACTAAATGCAACCAAAAACATAGAAATGTTTGGTTAAAAAATATGATAGAAGGTGCACATTTGTGAGAATGTGTTCACAGAATAATTTTGTGTTAAAAGGTTTGTTCTGTGAGCAGAGTCTTATCAGGCTACATCAAAAGAAAAATGCCCCGGACTCACCTGTCTGCTTTCACAATGAAGAAAAATTACTGAACAACTACAGTTTCCCTTTGGCTATATGCCAGAAGAAGACAACCCATGAAACGTTTCTTATGTGATTCAGCGCAGAACTAAAGGAAATAGCTTGTGGTTAGTGTCTGTGAGACCCAAGAATCAAATCAAATAAATGTATTTGTCGCATGCGCTATGTGAGCCATGACCTGCCTTTCAAAGCACTTCATGGCTACAGACATGAGTAGGAGCTGCATAATTGGAGAGATGCACAGACGATCTGTTGCGAGTTGTATCAAACAATATAAGACTGGTCTATAGTGCTGACTACCAACAGCCTACATTTGCGTTAAGACCTCTGTTACAATAGTTGTTTCTTGTATGCTTTTTATGATGTATTTGAATGAAATAGGGAATTGATTAAAAGTTGAAGTAGAATTAACATTTGAACTGTACTGAATTTGGTTAAAATTTTCCTGAAATGTTTATAGGTTGATTTATGAACCGCAGTGGTCAGCAACAGATATACTGCACATGTAATTAAAGCCTTATAAATCCTAGTGAAATGTGTTGGTCGAGGGAAGATTTATACCGTTCATTTGCTGAAATTGTTTATAATGAAACAGTGATAGATGTAGTTGGATTTTTTTACAACAGGAATGGAAAGAATCTATGAAATTGAAATGCCTTGGGCAAAAAGGGTTTCCTTGCTCTCAGGAATGAGGAAGGTAAGGGGACGCTGTGATCTCTCCATTGGAGAGATGTTACCTTCTGACCATGTTAGTGGAACAGTGGGAAGATGGACAGAAGAAGAGAAAGGGTGCATGGGAACCATCATCATCTGTAACATTTTTACCGTAACTCTAGTCTTCACAGAGGTGTGGAGGCGAGATGTGGCTTAAACAGCTTCCTGTTGATGCCAGCTACACAGCAGGCTCTCCACAAAAGCATCTGCAAAAGAGAAACGTCTTCAGTTTGACACAGTTATATCATGCTGTATATATAGTATCTATTGTTCCACATCCAGCACCTTGAAAAAGATGCTCAGCTGTATACAAGACCTCTACATCTTTATGCACAGCTATATACAGAAGTCTGAAGTTATGAATTTTGAATCGTACAATATCACGAGTAGTACTGTATATCCCAACATGTTCTATTTGTTGGTCAGTAATCTCTATTATCTGTCTCCAACTCTCCCTATCCCTGTTGGAGACCCTAACTCTCCCTATCCCTGTTGGAGACCCTAACTCTCCCTATCCCTGTTGGAGACCCTAACTCTCCCTATCCCTGTTGGAGACCCTAACTCTCCCTATCCCTGTTGGAGACCCTAACTCTCCCTATCCCTGTTGGAGACCCTAACTCTCCCTAGACCTGTTGGAGACCCTAACTCTCCCTATCCCTGTTGGAGACCCTAACTCTCCCTATCCCTGTTGGAGACCCTAACTCTCCCTATCCCTGTTGGAGACCCTAACTCTCCCTATCCCTGTTGGAGACCCTAACTCTCCCTATCCCTGTTGGAGACCCTAACTCTCCCTATCCCTGTTGGAGACCCTAACTCTCCCTATCCCTGTTGGAGACCCTAACTCTCCCTATCCCTGTTGGAGACCCTAACTCTCCCTATCCCTGTTGGAGACCCTAACTCTCCCTATCCCTGTTGGAGACCCTAACTCTCCCTATCCCTGTTGGAGACCCTAACTCTCCCTATCCCTGTTGGAGACCCTAACTCTCCCTATCCCTGTTGGAGACCCTAACTCTCCCTATCCCTGTTGGAGACCCTAACTCTCCCTATCCCTGTTGGAGACCCTAACTCTCCCTATCCCTGTTGGAGACCCTAACTCTCCCTATCCCTGTTGGAGACCCTAACTCTCCCTATCCCTGTTGGAGACCCTAACTCTCCCTATCCCTGTTGGAGACCCTAACTCTCCCTATCCCTGTTGGAGACCCTAACTCTCCCTATCCCTGTTGGAGACCCTAACTCTCCCTATCCCTGTTGGAGACCCTAACTCTCCTATCCCTGTTGGAGACCCTAACTCTCCCTATCCCTGTTGGAGACCCTAACTCTCCCTATCCCTGTTGGAGACCCTAACTCTCCCTATCCCTGTTGGAGACCCTAACTCTCCCTATCCCTGTTGGAGACCCTAACTCTCCCTATCCCTGTTGGAGACCCTAACTCTCCCTATCCCTGTTGGAGACCCTAACTCTCCCTATCCCTGTTGGAGACCCTAACTCTCCCTATCCCTGTTGGAGACCCTAACTCTCCCTATCCCTGTTGGAGACCCTAACTCTCCCTATCCCTGTTGGAGACCCTAACTCTCCCTATCCCTGTTGGAGACCCTAACTCTCCCTATCCCTGTTGGAGACCCTAACTCTCCCTATCCCTGTTGGAGACCCTAACTCTCCCTATCCCTGTTGGAGACCCTAACTCTCCCTATCCCTGTTGGAGACCCTAACTCTCCCTATCCCTGTTGGAGACCCTAACACTCCCTATCCCTGTTGGAGACCCTAACTCTCCCTATCCCTGTTGGAGACCCTAACTCTCCCTATCCCTGTTGGAGACCCTAACTCTCCCTATCCCTGTTGGAGACCCTAACTCTCCCTATCCCTGTTGGAGACCCTAACTCTCCCTATCCCTGTTGGAGACCCTAACTCTCCCTATCCCTGTTGGAGACCCTAACTCTCCCTATCCCTGTTGGAGACCCTAACTCTCCCTATCCCTGTTGGAGACCCTAACTCTCCCTATCCTTGTTGGAGACCCTAACTCTCCCTATCCCTGTTGGAGACCCTAACTCTCCCTATCCCTGTTGGAGACACTAACTCTCCCTATCCCTGTTGGAGACCCTAACTCTCCCTATCCCTGTTGGAGACCTGAACTCTCCCTAGCCCTGTTGGAGACACTAACTCTCCCTAGCCCTGTTGGAGACCCTAACTCTCCCTAGCCCTGTTGGAGACCCTAACTCTCCCTATCCCTGTTGGAGACCCTAACTCTCCCTATCCCTGTTGGAGACCCTAACTCTCCCTATCCCTGTTGGAGACCCTAACTCTCCCTATCCCTGTTGGAGACCCTAACTCTCCCTATCCCTGTTGGAGACCCTAACTCTCCCTATCCCTGTTGGAGACCCTAACTCTCCCTATCCCTGTTGGAGACCCTAACTCTCCCTATCCCTGTTGGAGACCCTAACTCTCCCTATCCCTGTTGGAGACCCTAACTCTCCCTATCCCTGTTGGAGACCCTAACTCTCCCTATCCCTGTTGGAGACCCTAACTCTCCCTATCCCTGTTGGAGACCCTAACTCTCCCTATCCCTGTTGGAGACCCTAACTCTCCCTATCCCTGTTGGAGACCCTAACTCTCCCTATCCCTGTTGGAGACCCTAACTCTCCCTATCCCTGTTGGAGACCCTAACTCTCCCTATCCCTGTTGGAGACCCTAACACTCCCTATCCCTGTTGGAGACCCTAACTCTCCCTATCCCTGTTGGAGACCCTAACTCTCCCTATCCCTGTTGGAGACCCTAACTCTCCCTATCCCTGTTGGAGACCCTAACTATCCCTATCCCTGTTGGAGACCCTAACTCTCCCTATCCCTGTTGGAGACCCTAACTCTCCCTATCCCTGTTGGAGACCCTAACTCTCCCTATCCCTGTTGGAGACCCTAACTCTCCCTATCCCTGTTGGAGACCCTAACTCTCCCTATCCTTGTTGGAGACCCTAACTCTCCCTATCCCTGTTGGAGACCCTAACTCTCCCTATCCCTGTTGGAGACACTAACTCTCCCTATCCCTGTTGGAGACCCTAACTCTCCCTATCCATGTTGGAGACCTGAACTCTCCCTAGCCCTGTTGGAGACACTAACTCTCCCTAGCCCTGTTGGAGACACTAACTCTCCCTAGCCATGTTGGAGACCCTAACTCCACCTAGCCCTGTTGGAGACCCTAACTCCACCTAGCCCTGTTGGAGACCCTAACTCTCCCTAGCCCTGTTGGAGACCTGAACTCTCCCTAGCCCTGTTGGAGACACTAACTCTCCCTATCCATGTTGGAGACCTGAACTCTCCCTATCCCTGTTGGAGGCTTTATCCTCTTTCTGCTGATTCTGTATTCCCTCAACAGCTCTACCTGGGCCATGTCAGATATTCAGTGAAGCTTAGAGGTTTTTCTTAGTTAATCAACAGGACGGGTCACTTGCCATGAGGGTGACAGGGACCCTGAGCTGCGGTGTGTTTGTGTGTGTGTGACAAGGGGAAAGCCAGGCCGCATCAAAGGGGAAGCCAATTTGGCAGGTCCCATAGTTACAAGAGTAATAAGTTGTGGTGACAAGCTGCTGCTTGGCTCCCTACAACCTCTACAGCCCCTCCCTCAGACCTCTACAACCCCTCCCTCAGACCTCTACAGCCCCTCCCTCAGACCTCTACAACCCCTCCCTCAGACCTCTACAGCCCCTCCCTCAGACCTCTACAGCCCCTCCCTCAGACCTCTACAACCCCTCCCTCAGACCTCTACAACCCCTCCCTCAGACCTCTACAACCCCTCCCTCAGACCTCTACAGCCCCTCCCTCAGACCTCTACAACCCCTCCCTCAGACCTCTACAACCCCTCCCTCCAACCTCTTAACCCCTCCCCCAGCCTCTACAGCCCCTCCCTCAGACCTCTACAGCCCCTCCCTCAGACCTCTACAACCCCTCCCTCAGACCTCTACAACCCCTCCCTCAGACCTCTACAACCCCTCCCTCAGACCTCTACAGCCCCTCCCTCAGACCTCTACAACCCCTCCCTCCAACCTCTATAACCCCTCCCTCAGACCTCTACAACCCCTCCCTCCAACCTCTATAGCCCCTCCCCCAGCCTCTACAGCCTTTCCCTCCAACCTCTAGAATCCCTCCCTACAACCTCTACAGCCCCTCCCTCAGACCTCTACAACCCCTCCCTCCAGCCTCTACAACCCCTCCCTCCAACCTCTATAACCCCTCCCCCAGCCTCTACAGCCTTTCCCTCCAACCTCTACAGCCCCTCCCTCAAGACCTCTACAACCCCTCCCTCCAACCTCTAGAATCTCTCCCTCCAGCCTCTACAACCCCTCCCTCCAGACTCTACAGCCCCTCCCTCAGACCTCTACAACCCCTCCCTCCAGCCTCTACAGCCTTTCCCTCCAACCTCTATAACCCCTCCCCCAGCCTCTAAAGCCTTTCCCTCCAACCTCTACAACCCCTCCCTCCAGCCTCTGCAGCCTGACCCTCCAGCCTCTACAACCCCTCCCTCCAGCCTCTACAACCCATTGCTCCAGCCTCTACAACCCCTCCCTCCAGCCTCTACAACCTGTCCCTCCAGCCTCTACAGTCCCTCCCTCCAACATCGACAACCCCTCCCTCCAGCCTCTACAACCCCTGTCTCCAATCTCTATAGCCCTTCTCTACTGACTCTACAACCCCTCCCTCCAGCCTCTGCAGCCCCTCCCTCCAGTCTCTGCAGCCCGACCCTCCAGCTTCTGCAGCCCCTCCCTCCAGCCTCTGCAGCCCGACCCTCCAGCCTCTGCAGCCCCTCCCTCCAGCCTCTGCAG
Organism: Oncorhynchus kisutch; assembly: GCF_002021735.2. NCBI lineage: Eukaryota > Metazoa > Chordata > Actinopteri > Salmoniformes > Salmonidae > Oncorhynchus > Oncorhynchus kisutch. Next base: position 50,442,767 of record NC_034195.2, read on the forward strand.
CCCAACCCTCCAGCCTCTGCAGCCCCTCCCTCCAGACTCTACAGCCCCTCCCTCCAGTCTCTGCAGCCCAACCCTCCAGCCTCTACAGCCCCTCCCTCCAGCCTCTGCAGCCCAACCCTCCAGCCTCTGCAGCCCAACCCTCCAGCCTCTGCAGCCCCTTCCTCCAGCCTCTGCAGCCCCTCCCTCCAGCCTCTGCAGCCCAACCCTCCAGCCTCTGTAGCCCAACCCTCCAGCCTCTGCAGCCCCTCCCTCTTTGTGACTCTTCTATTGGTTCCTTTTCCCCAGGCAAACTGAATCAAGCCCAGTTAAAGTATTGTGAAATTATTTTTGTACACTATTTGAGCCAATTTCTGCTCAGAGGAGGTAGCCAGACAGACAGTTTGACAGACAGGTGTCTGACAGCTCTTTCATGTCTTTCAGGACCCTGGACCGACTTTAAGCCTCCTTCAGTTACAAAGGAAACAGAGGAAACGACGCAGCCATCTTGCTAAACAGCATCCTTTTGCTCCACTCCCAGAGTGGATTTAAACACTGCTTTCTTACTGCAGTTAAGAGACTAAGGTTGTGTCTCAAATTGCACCCTATTGCCCTATATAGTGTGTTACGTTTGGTCAAAAGTAGTGCACTATATAGGCAATAGAGTGCTATTTGGGATACACCCCTACATCTTTTTATTCTTCTTCTTCTTCCTATATCCCCAGAGAGCGTTCCACCAGAGCACCTAGAACTCCACTTTTAGGATCCTCCACCAGCTGCCTTGAAAAGATATCCTCCTGAGCCGGGAGCCGGGGAGTCTTCTGAAGCACTTCAGACACAAGGAGAACTGCTTGTTCTACCAGTCTACACAACACTCCTGCATAGCTAACACCTGCCTCTAGAAACTCTGGGGAGTTTTGGAGAGCCACTGACGGCTGCATGGTACTTAGAGGATTTGATACACCTGTCAATGTGGAAAAACTTCCCCCACACACACACACACACACACACACTGACAGATTCACAGTCGTGCGCGCACACTCACGCTCACACACACACACACACACACACACACACACACACACACACACACACACACACACACACACACACACACACACACACACACACACACACACACACACACACACACACACACACACACTGACAGATTCACAGTCGTGCGCGCACACTCACACACACACACACACGCGCGCCCGCGCACACACACACACACACACACACACACACACACACACACACACACACACACACACACACACACACACACACACACGTATAAACAGTCTCACACTCTCTTCATACCACATGAAGGCGGGACAGAGAGAGTATCGGGCTATTGATCTTTTTTCAGCTTTGTCACCTGACTATGATCAAATTAATAGAGAGACAACTCAAACATTGTCGCATGTGTTACATGCATTGCATTTTGCATTTCAAGCACATTCAACGATTTTACGTGATGTGTTTGATCACATTTTCTACGCTAAGACTTTTTGCTATATTTGAATGTATTTTTCTAAGTGTGCTTACCTTTGTTCTCTCGGTGTCTTTGACTTTGTACTAACAGCCACGATTGGCGCTTCAGTTACTTAAAAAAAAAAAATTCTACCAGATTGTCTCAATTCCCTAGATGACAGGAGTACAAAAGAGTGAAGTGAATTGATTTTTCCATCCTACAAAATGAATGTAACACTGGGGAGTCTAATAAGGGTTTTGGGTGCTACGGTGCTGTTCAGTAATGAATAAACATACCAGGTGGCATTTTGAAAGCACGGCATCATTAATATGATAATAAGTTAACTTTATCAGAGATGAATAGCCTCATTACGGCTCTTATGTAGTCTGTCTTCACGTACACACAGGTTTCGTCATAAATGGCACCCTAGTTATTCCCTTCTTTCGACCAAAGTAGTGCACTATATAGGGAATATGGTGCCATAGGGTCCTGATCTAAAGTAGTGCACCCTATTTATTTTTATTTGATTTCACCTTTATTTAACCAGGTAGACCAGTTGAGAACAAGTTCTCATTTACAACTGCGACCTGGACAAGATAAAGCAAAGCAGTGCAACAAAGACAACAACACAGAGTTACACATAAACAAACGTACAGTCAATAACACAATAGAAAGAATATATGTACAGTGTGTGCAAATGTAGAAGATTAGGGAGGTAAGGCAATAAATAGGCCATAGAGGTGAAATAATGACGATTTAGCATTAACACTGGAGAAATAGATGTGCAGAGGATGATGTGCAAGTAGAGAAACTGGGGTGCAAAAGAGCAAGAAGATAAATAACCATATGGGGATGAGGTAGTTGGGTGTGCTATTTACAGATTGGCTGTGGACAGGTACAATTGGCTGTGGACAGGTACAATCGGTAAGTAGCTCTGACAGCTGATGCTTAAAGTTAGGGGGAGATATGAGTCTCCAGCTTCAGTGATTTTTGCAATTCGTTCCAGTCACTGGCAGCAGAGAACTGGAAGGAAAGGCGACCAATGGAAGTGTTGGCTTTGGGGATAACCAGTGAAATATACCTGTTGGAGCGCGTGTTGCTATGGTGACCAGTGAACTGAGATAAGGCGGGACTTTACCTAGCAAATACTTATAGATAACCTGGAGCCAGTGGGTTTGGCGATGAATATGTAGCGAGGGCCAGCCAATGAGAGCATACAGGTTGCAGTGGTGGGTAGTATATGGGGCTTTGGTAACAAAACAGATTGCACTGTGATAGACTACATCCAGTTTGCCGAGTAGAGTATTGGAGGATATTTTGTAAATGACATCGCCGAAGTCAAGGATCGGTAGGATAATCAGTTTTACAAGGGTGTTTGGCAGCCAATTCTAGATTTAATTTTGGATTGGAGTTGCTTAATGTGAGTCTGGAAGGAAAGTTTACAGTCTAACCTGACACCTAGGTATTTGTAGTTGTTCACATCGGTGAAGCAATCGGGTGAAGAGCACTTAGTTTTACTAGCATTTAAAAGCAGTTAGAGGCCACGGAAGGAGTGTTGTATGGCATTGAAGCTTGTTTGGAGGTTTGTTAACACAATGTCCGAAGAAGGGCCAGAGGTATGCAGAATGGTGTCGTCTGCGTAGAGGTGGATCTGAGAATCACCAGCAGCAAGAGCGACATCATTGATATATACAGAGAAAAGAGTCGGCCCGAGAATTGAACCTCCTCTGTTTTTCCCACCACTCAGGACAATGGACAGGATCCCAGCCGGCGACCCAAAGCAACGACACCGTAGAAAGGAAAGACGGAGCGGTCCTCTGGTCAGGCTCTGCAGACGGGCATATCGCGCACAGCTCCCGAGCATACTACTCGCCAATGTCCAGTCTCTTGACAACAAGGTAGACGAAATCCGAGCAAGGGTAGCATTCCAGAGGGGCATCAGAGACTGTAACGTTATTTGTTTCACGGAAACATGGCTCACTCGAGACAAGCTATCGGAGTTGGTACAGCCAGCTGGTTTCTTCACGCACTGCGCCGACAGAAACAAGCATCTTTCTGGTAAGAAGAAGGGCGGGGGTGTATGCCTTATGATTTCGAAACGTGATTTGACCATAACTACATACAGGAACTCAAGTCCTTCTGTTCACCTGATTTAGAATTCTCACAATCAAATGCCGATGACATTATCTACTTAGAGAATTCTCTTCGAACATAATCACAGTCGTGTATATTTCCCCCCAAGCAGACACATCGATGGTCCTGAAAGAACTTCATTTGACTATGTAAACTGGAAACCACATATCCTTAGGCTGCATTTATTGTAGCTGGTAATTTTAACAAGGCTAATCTGAAAACAAGGCTCCCTAAATTGTAGCAGCATATCGATTGCGCAACCAGGGCTGGCAAAACCCTAGATCATTGTTATTCAAACTTCTGCGATGCATATAAGGCCCTCCCCCGCCCTCCTTTCGGAAAAGCTGACCACGACTCCATTTAGTTGCTCCCAGCCTATAGGCAGAAACTAAAACAGGAAGCTCCCACGCTCAGGTCTGTCCAACGCTGGTCCAACCAGTCGGATTCAAAGCTTCAAGATTGCTTCGATCAAGTGGACTGGGATATGTTCCGCACTGCGTCGAACAACAACATTGATGAATACGCTGATTTGGTGAGCGGGGTTATTAGCAAGTGCATTGGCGATTGTCGTACCCACAGCGTCTATTAAAACATTCCCAAACCAGAAACTGTGGACTGATGGCAGCATTCGCGCAAAACTGAAAGCACGAACCACTGCTTTTAATCAGGGCAAGGTGACTGGAAACATGACCAAATGCCAACAGTGTGGCTATTCCCTCCATAAGGCAATCAAACATACTAAGAGTCAGTATAGAGACAAAGTAGAGTTGCAATTCAATGGCTCACACACGAGAGGTATGTGGCAGGGTCTACAGTCAATCACGGACTATAAAAGGAAAACCAGCCCCGTCGCGGACCAGGATGTCTTGGACAGACTAAACAACTTCATTGCTCGCTTTGAAGACAATACAGTGCCACTGACACGGCCCACTACCATAACCTGCAGGCTCTCCTTCACTGCAGCCGACATGAGTAAAATATTTAAACGTGTCAACCCTCGCAAAGCTGCAGGCCCAGACGGCATCCCCAGCTGCATCCTCAGAGCATGCGCAGACCAGCTGGCTGGTGTGTTTACGGACATATTCAGTCAGTCCTTATCCCAGTCTGCTGTTCCCACATGCTTCAAGAGGGCCACCATTGTTCCTGTTCCTAAGAAAGCTAAGGTAACTGAGCTAAATGACTACCGCCCCATAACACTCACTTCCATCATCATGAAGTGCTTTGAGAGACTAGTCAAGGACCATATCACCTCCACCCTTCCTGACACCCTAGACCCACTCCAATTTGCTTACCACCCCAATAGGTCCACAGACGACACAATCGAAATCACACTGCACACTGCCCTAACCCATCTGGACAAGAGGAATACCTATGTGAGAATGCTGTTCATCGACAACAGCTCAGCATTTAACACCATAGTATCTTCTAATCTCGTCATCCTGCTCGAGACAGTAGTGGAGAGGGTGGCAAGTTTTAAGTTCCTCGGCGTACACATCACGGACAAATTGAAATGGTCCACCCACACAGACAGCGTGGTGAAGAAGGCGCAGCAGCGCCTCTTCAACCTCAGGAGGCTGAAGAAATTTGGCTTTTCACCAACACTCACAAACATTTACAGATGCACAATCGAGAGCATCCTGTCGGGCTGTATCACCACCTGGTACGGCAACTGCTCCGCCCACAACCGTAAGGCTCTCCAGAGCGTAGTGAGGTCTGCACAACGCATCACCGGGGGCAAACTACCTGCCCTCCAGGACACCTACACCACCCGATGTCACAGGAAGGCCAAAACGATCATCAAGGACAACAACCAACAATCCAGAAGGCAAGGTCAGTACAGGTGCATCAAAGCAGGGACCAAGAGACTGAAAAACAGCTTCTATCTCAAGGCCACCAGACTGTTAAACAGCCATCACTAACATTGAGTGGCTGCTGCCAACTCCAGCCACTTTAATAACGGAAATATTGATGTAATAAATGTATCACTAGCCACTTTAAACAATGCCTCTTCATATAATGTTTACATAACCTACATTACTCATCTCATATGTATATAATGTACTCTATACCATCCACTGCATCTTGCAATCTTGATGTAATAAATGTATCACTAGCCATTTTAAACAATGACACTTTCATATGTTTACATACCCTACATTACTCATCTCATATGTATATACTGTACTCTATACCATCTACTGCATCTTGCCTATGCCGTTCTGTACCATCACTCATTCATATATATTTTTACGTACATATTCTTATTCATTCCTTTACACTTGTGTGTATAAGGTAATTGTTGTGAAATTTTTAGGTTAGATTACTCGTTGGATATTACTGCATTGTCGGAACTAGAAGCACAAGCATTTCGCTACACTCGCATTAACATCTGCTAACCATGTGTATGTGACAAATAAAATTTGATTTGATTTGATCACTACTCTACTATACTCTAGTCTCTACTCAACTCTCTACTCTACTCTTCTCTTCCATACTCTAGTCTCTACTCAACTCTCTACTATTCTCTTCTCTAGTATCTACTCAACTCTACTCTGGTCTACTCTGCTCTAGTCTCTACTATGGTCTACTATACTCTAGTCTCTTCTCAACTCTCTACTCTACTCTGCTCTAGTCTACTGCATTGTCGGAACTAGAAGCATAAGTATTTCGCTACACTCACATTAACATCTGCTAACCATTTGTATGTGACAAATTAAATGTTATTTTATTTGAATAGGGCACTATATAGGGAATAGGGTTCTAGAGGGCCCTGGTCAAAAGTAGTGCACTATATAGGGAATAGGGTTCCATATGTTCCTGGTCTGTAGTAGTGCACTACATACGGTTGAAGTCAGAAGTTTACATACACTTAGGTTGGAGCCATTAAAACTAGATTTTCAACCACTCCACAAATTTATTTTTAACAAACTATAGTTTTGGCAAGTCGGTTAGGACATCTACTTTGTGCATGACATAAGTAATTTTTCCAACAATTGTTTACAGACAGATTATTTGACTTATAATTTACTGTATCACAATTCCAGTGGGTCAGAAATTTACATACACTAAGTTGACTGTGCCTTTAAACAGCTTGGAAAACTCCAGAAAATTATGTCATGGCTTTAGAAGCGTGTGATAGGCTAATTGAAATAATTTGAGTCAATTGGAGGTGTACCTGTGGATGTATTTCAAGGCCTACCTTCAAACCCAGTGCCTCTTTTCTTGACATTATGGGAAAATTCAAAGAAACCAGCCAAGACCTCAGAAAAAAATTGTAGACCTCCACAAGTCTGGTTAATCCTGAGGAGTCATTTCCAAACGCCTGAAGGTACTACGTTCATCTGTACAAACAATAGTACGCAAGTATAAACACCATGGGACCCCTCAGCCGTCATAATGCTTAGGAAGGAGACACGTTCTGTCTCCTAGAGATGAATGTACTTTGGTGCAGAAAGTGCAAATCAATCCCAGAACAACAGCAAAGGACCTTGTGAAGATGCTGGAGGAAACAGGTACTAAAGTATCCATATCCACAGTAAAACAAGTCCTATATCGACATAACCTGAAAGGCAGCTCAGCAAGGAAGAAGCCACTGCTCCAAAACCACCATAAAAAAGCCAGACTACGGTTTGCAACTGCACATCGGGACAAAGATCATACTTTTTGGAGACATGACCTCTGGTCTGATGAAAAATGTTTGGCCATAATGACCGTCGTTGTGTTTGGGGGAAAAACGGGGACGCTTGCAAGCTGAAGAACACCATCCCTACCGTGAAGCACGGGGGTGGCAGCTTCATGTTGTAAGGGTGCTTTGCTGCAGGAGGGACTGGTTCACTTCACAAAATAGATGGCATCATGAGGTAGGGAAGTTATGTGGATATTTTGAAGCAACATCTCAAGACATTAGTCAGGAAGTTAAAGCTTGGTCGCAAATGGGTCTTCCAAATGGACAGTGACCCCAAGCATACTTCCAAAGTTGTGGCAAAATGGCTTAATAAGGACAACAAAGTCAAGGTATTGGAGTGGCCATCACAAAGCCTTGACCTCAATATTATAGAAAATGTGTGGGCAGAACTGAAAAAAGCATGTGCGAGCAAGGAGACCTACAAACCTGACTCAGTTACACCAGCTCTGTCAGGAGGAATGGGCCAAAATTCACCCAACTTATTGTGGGAAACTTGTGGAAGGCTATCCAAAACGTTTGACCCAAGTTAAACAATTTAAAGGCAATGCTGCCAAGTACTAATTGAGTGTATGTAAACTTCTGACCCAGTGGGAATGTGAGTAAAGAAATAAAAGCTGAAATAAATCATTCTCCCTACTATTATTCTGACATTTTTATTCTTAAAATAAAGTGGTGATCCTAACTGACCTAAAACAGAGAATTTTTACTTGGATTAAATGTCTGGAATTGTGAAAAACTGAGTTTAAATGTATTTGGCTAAGGTGTATGTGAACCTCCGACTTCAACTGTAAGGAATAGGGTTCTATAGGGCCCTGGTCTATAGTAGTGCGCTATATAGGGAATATGGTGCCATAGGGCCCTGGTCTATAGTCATGCGCTATATAGGGAATATGGTGCCATAGGGCCCTGGTCTATAGTAGTGCACTATATAGGGAATAGGGTGCCATTTGGGACATAGATTATACCGTAGGGTTCCAGATTAATTGTGTATCGATGAGGCTCTTCCTCAGCAATAATTAAACCTCACTATTCCACCAGGTCTCCAACGACTGGAGCGCTTAATTGGACCGGTGCGCACACTCACTGCTGTGTGTGTGTGTGTGTGTGTGTGTGTGTGTGTGTGTGTGTGTGTGTGTGTGTGTGTGTGTGTGTGTGTGTGTGTGTGTGTGTGTGTGTGTGTGTGTGTGTGTGTGTGTGTGTGTGTGTGTGTGTGTGTGTGTGGACCAGTGAAAAACATAGAAATCACTGCACTTCTGTCTGTTGCAAAACAGGAAAACCCAAAGGGAGGTGTGAGGCAGACAGAAGCTGTTCTAAAATCACTGATCGGTCGGTAAGGGAGGTGTGAGGCAGTGTAGATGAGAAAAATAACTATTGGGAAGGGCGGATGCAGGGACTGAACTTGAGTCTCTGGGGTCACAACAACACATGTGGTTAGAGTCTGGGCCATGACGTGTTGCCACTTCACATCATCTTGCTGTACTGTAGACCAGCAAGC